>NC_068358.1:135718455-136005955 GCF_020536995.1 Dreissena polymorpha | reverse complement strand
ATACAGTAAACAACACAGAAATAGTTAAATTTACAAAACGGCTAAATGATAAAATATTGTCGGATATTTTGTCTCTTATTCCAACATGCGGATTGTTTACGTCTTGACAACATATCTTATGTCGACAAATCAACATAATTTTAGGCGTCATGCTCTTTTGAAAATGACTTGCCATCGTTGTTTTAGTCGGCATGATGAGTTATTTTTGACGACATGACACCTTTTTCATATCATGCCGTCATAGAATGTTGACATCATCACAGTATCAGGGTGTACCATATACGTTTCCATAGTAACAGGGTTAATATAGAAGGTCAAACCTTTTCAATTTAACTTGGTATAATTTATCATGTACACTTTTTTTTTCACTGCTGGGGACAATATAGTTAAACATCATGTCAAGTTAATTTGATAATTTGAATCTATGTGTTACCCAAACTGACTCTCATTGAACATTTTACTTCCATTTGATTCATATTCCTCCTTGTAAATGAGAGATTTGATAATATCGCAATGATTGATAATGGTACCACCTTTAAATAGGTGAACATCATAATTGACATTATTTGAGGATTGCATTAGAAAATTGAAGTGTAACAGCTATTTATACGGCATTCTTTTCATGTTATTAAATTTAATTGTTCGTTTTAAATTATAATTATTGTTAACAGTTGCTTTGAAGTTTAACTTTATAAATAATAACTTATAATAATAGTTTAAAACACGGCAATCATGTTACAGCTTTATCAGTGATATGTTTAAGTATCAAACAATAAATCTAAACAATATAGTATTAAAATAATGATAAGACTCTGCTATGAAAGAGTCCTTTTGGGTAGATGTCCTGGGGGCTGCTCATAAACGATCGTAGGACAATTTTAACTTACGAGAGAATTTTGTAATCTTAATAATTAGACGACCTGGCTCGCCATGCTCGTCAAATATATACTGCCCTTGAGATGACAATGTAATTAATTAAGTACTGAAAATTTATAATCAAATGTGTATTACGATGTTTATTGAAACGGTCTCCAGGATGCTTTATATCTAACTTAGAAATACAGTAACTACTCACAGTTTAATTTCTCTCAGATCCACAACTACCTATTCTGCATCTGCTTTTCGCTGATTTCAGATTATACCTAGAGCTCCCATCCCAGCATGGTTTATTGAAACAAAGGTATTATTACAATGATGTTTTCTGGTTCCTGTGGGACATTCAATAGTTTGGGGAAGAATTCTTGACATAGTGATAGAAAATCTGGTAAAATATCAATAGCAAATATGGTATCATAATTAAACAAAAACAAATTATTATATACCAAGTAAAATGTTATAGTTATGTATTATAAAATCTTTGCTTCTCAGTCACATTTTTTACATGTTGGACTATCAGTAGTAGAAGCAGATGATTTAATGAAGATTCAGTACCATGCTCACGTCTTATTCACATTTTTGTCAAATCGTCATGAAATGTGCTCAGAATATTCAATGAAGTTTTACCAATGACAAGCATGTCAGAAATTAATTATCAGAATTCAAAGGAAAAAAGATTTAGAACCCTGTGGTATATTGCAGAGAATTCTGCAACGTTTTCTCTATTGATTATTCACGTACATTGTTATTCGTCCTATTAATTGTCTCTTCAGACCACAATGTTTGTCCACTGGTGTCTACTTGAAGCAAACCACCTAATCCTGATGGATGACACAGTCCCATCATGCCTCAGACAGGAAGTCACACAGTTGCCATGGGTGACGCAGCCTCACATTGTGAAGAGCAGATTTGAATGGTGAATCCTGTTATCTTTTGATTGAATAATAAGAAATGGTATGCGGCTAGTTTAAGATATATTTATAACCTTAAAGAAACAATTTCTTCAATTCTTACCTTGAGAAAATAGAAGTAGTGTAATAATATGTGCTTTCTTATAGGACATATGTGACATGGCATGGCGCTCATAACAGCTTTGACAGACCCAAATGGTTTAAGCAGAAGAGCTTCAGGAACCTTCAGCAAGTTAGTAAGTGAACTTCTGATTTTCATCATGTGTGCCAGGCTTCTCACATATGTGAGAACAATAATTGGTGGTTTACAGCAGGAAAGTGGGAATTATAAACCATGTTCAAGAAACAAACCTGAATCTTATAGAACCTGGTGTGAGGCACCTTGTCCACTTCACATCTCATACCAAAGACATATTAGAAGATTTGGGTTGAATTGGGGGTAAGAAGAAAATCATATTTAACTACATTTAATCCTTTAAGGGGTACATTAGCAATACATAAGGCAATTGTCTTTACATGCTTACATTGGGATTTGAAATCTATAGTCTAAATAAATCTTCCATTGGTAGTTGCAACAGCTTCAGTACCAAACATTAACTGAACATAATGATTTTTTTAGCGCGTGCAAAAAACAAGACAACTTTTTAACTTTAAAAAAATAAACACTACGCTAATTATTTATAAAAATGACATCTATGCCTTAATCATTAAATAATGTAATAAGGTGTGATGTTAAATTTAATAATGTTTGGACAATATAATACATGTTCCACTACAAAATGTTTAGACGCCACCGTCAACAATTTTTCTCATACAGGTTTAGAATTTTGCTGAAAAAAAAAAACCCACATAGTTTTAATTCAACCTGTGTTCAATTTAACCACAAATAAATGTGTTTGTAATTGCAAGTACTACAAAAAAATTGTGTCCAGTACAGGAAATCAATGGTTTTGACACTCTTAAGTACAGATTGGCAATTGTAAACTTACTATTAGCGAGTCTAGATAAAATTTTAAAACATTTTGTTCTTTGAACTGTGGGCAATATTTTATATTCTGCCACTATTTTGGTCACCACAAAGGGAAGACTTAGATTGACAGTTGGTCTTTGCAAATCAAAATGCCAACATGTGACATATTTGTCAGGCTGTTGTAGGTTGAAGATGGGCAAACCTGATAATGGAAGCAGGGAAAAGGACATTGGAAACCTGTTGAAATGTGTTGAATTCCTATATAAGCATTATCTGATTCTTGGTCCAAGTGGCAGAGAATATTGTACTCTTCTTTCATCCTACAGCAATTAGATTGTTTATACAGACTCTTTTCAAATTTTCAATTTGATTCAGTATTGAAATTCAAAGCATGTTCATGTCACCGATTTTCCCGATCTTCACAGCCCAGCGAGGGATCATGGGTATTTAAAGTACTCCACCGTATTTACTTAAGAGACGTGCAGATGACATCAGTCATTAAACTTGGATCTATCATTCTTAAAATGGGCAGAGATAGCCGCTTGATTGGCAGAGACCTGACAAGAAAATTGCCCTTGCTCTGTGTAGAATCAGGCTACAGTTTTTGTTCCCATGTTTGTTTGTAGATTACAATTTTCACATTCTTGACCATCTCTGTGAAATTAGTATCTTTATCACCCCAGCTTTTGATAATTAATACCAGCCTTCTTTTCATAAAGCACAGATTAGGAACTTTAAGGATTTTGAGATTTTGGGTTATTAAGAAAGTTCAGTAGTGGGGCAAAAGTGACAGTAGTGCTGACTGTTTACTTGATATTTGCACAGTGATTGATACTATGGTACCCATTGGAAATCAGACTAACAAATTATGTCTGTGATGACTGATTTGGAAGATCCTAAGGATGGATGCAACTTATCACATATTGCACAGAACTTTGCAATGTATTTCTTAACAACAATTTTGGCTATTAAGACTACCTATGTTCAATATTTTGTTCATATGGAAAAAATGTCTGTATTTTGTCAACAAAATGGTCATACGAATTTGATACTCTGGTTTAAAGTTCCATAGACAGTTGGTTTAACACTCCTAAAACATGCTGTCAAAAACACATTTTACATTACTCAGCACGCTGTTTGATCACTGATCAGAGAGACATTTGGAATTAAAAAAATCTGAAAAAAAATGTTCCTTTCACATTTCACTGATTACTCTTTTCAGCTCATAAACTAAACTAACATGTATTTGTGAGGTCCATGTAAGACATAATACATAAAGTTTCTTATTTTGCGCTGGAGGTCTTTGTAATTACCCAAAGAACACAAATAATATTGTGTAACTTTCGGGATGTTTCTAAAGATATCATAATCAAACAAACAATTTACAATGCTTTTTTTATATAATTTTGGCATAATAACGTGACATTTGTAATGACTGTTGAAAAGTTAGGATTGTAGATCACAGAGCTATTGTCAAAGGGCAATAAAAACATATTTGAAGTACTTTTAACCCATGACTGAAGACAGTAATTATGAATTTCGAAATCGTTTAGATTAAATATTCATGTCTCGTTTCTTTCCTCCATGTCGCCACGGTTAACATATTATTATGAAATAGCTTAAGAATCTAGAATAACAATATTGAAAAATGGCTCCTGTCAAAAAAAACTCTTTAAGGTCACTTGAAATAAATTATAGAGGCTCTCAACATGGTCTCAAAGGCTATAATATAGTATTATATTATTATTGATGTATTGTTCCTTGAGTAAATGTTAGTTTTGTCTGCACTTCAGATTCCAAAAGAATTAGCTTCATGTTTCATTTGTTATTCTTCATTACTTTTAATAGACTGGTTTCGTTTGATAGGCTGATTTGATCTATGGTCAAACCAGTCTATATTTAAGCCACAGGTTTGGGTGAATATTATATTAGTGATTCTTAAAAGAGGGATATCATAGAGATTAAAGAATTTGAATGCCTTTTTTTCTGCGCAGTTCTTAGATGTATCACTGGGGTGTTGCCAGTTTTTAGCTGTATCACACACACCTCAAGTATGGGGTGTTGCCAGTTCTTAGCTGTATCACACACACCTCAAGTATGGGGTGTTGCCAGTTCTTAGCTGTATCACACACACCTCAAGTATGGGGTGTTGCCAGTTCTTAGCTGTATCACACACACCTCAAGTATGGGGTGTTGCCAGTTCTTAGATGTATCACACACACCTCAAGTATAGGGTGTAGCCAGTTCTTAGCTGTATCACACACACCTCAAGTATGGGGTGTTGCCAGTTCTTAGCTGTATCACACACACCTCAAGTATGGGGTGGTGCCAGTTCTTAGCTGTATCACACACACCTCAAGTATGGGGTGTTGCCAGTTCTAAGCTGTATCACACACACCTCAAGTATGGGGTGTTGCCAGTTCTTAGCTGTATCACACACACCTCAAGTATGGAGTGTTGCCAGTTCTTAGCTGTATCACACACGTCAAGTATGGGGTGTTGCAAGTTCTTAGCTGTATCACACACACCTCAAGTATAGGTTGTTGCCAGTTCTTAGCTGTATCACACACACCTCAAGTATGGGGTGTTGCCAGTTCTTAGCTGTATCACACACACCTCAAGTATGGTTTGTTGCCAGTTCTTAGCTGTTTCACACACAGGTCAAGTATGGGGTGTTGCCAGTTCTTAGCTGTATCACACACAGTTCTTAGCTGTATCACACACACATCAAGTATGGGATGTTGCCAGCTGTATCACACACAGTTCTTAGCTGTATCACACACAGTTCTTAGCTGTATCACACACAGTTCTTAGCTGTATCACACACAGTTCTTAGCTGTATCACACACAGTTCTTAGCTGTGTCACACACAGTTCTTAGCTGTATCACACACAGTTCTTAGCTGCATCACACACAGTTCTTAGCTGTATCACACACAGTTCTTAGCTGTATCACACACAGTTCTTAGCTGTATCACACCTTAGCTGTATCACACGCACCTCAAGTATGGGGTGTTGCCAGATTTTGTGGCTTATTTCGCATGGAATGGTGCATAATTATGGTGTCTTGCTTGCGACTCATGGAGATCCTGGTTCATTCCCCATTGAAAACTTTTTTAATATACCAATACAAGAACTTGAGTTATTTCCAGGTAATGGACCCAAGATCATCTCTGTAACTAAGGCTTTTTTGCGTAGCTGTTTATCCCAGCTTTTCACCTTACATGACCTTTAAATCACGGCAGCAGACATGAATGAATACATTCAAATATTTCATTAGCTGATTCCAGAGAAATACCCCACAACTTTGGCCACATCACTGTGTAGGACAACTCTCAGGGTCTGTACTGGGTCACAAAATAGTCAGGGAAAGACATAATTGACTATCAATAAACGATGATTAAACATTATTGCTTTCACCATGAGAAAACAAAAAATACCGAAATAGTTGTGTCATCAGATAACAGGGAAATCTTTCACATTTCTAACCAGAAATGTTTTCTGTACCCAGTCAGTCCATCTGGAAATCGTTCCTAAAAAGGCAGGAAAAATTTGCCAGTGGGCTATAAATAACACAGTTTTCAATAGAAAAGTATCGTGATTAGATGTTTCATTTATAAGAGGCAATACAATTTATAAATACCCACATCAAACAAAAATAGATTTTATGTCGTTTGCAGTCAGAGTATCTATAGCCCAAGTCAGGAGATAGCTAATGAGACCATGAACGCTTGCGTGATTTTATAGCGAACAGCGTAGCTTCTGACAAGACTTCGCAATGGTGCAGGCTTGACTGGAGCTTCGCTGGCCAAAACACCATAAGACCCATTTTTTCATGACATGGCTCTGAAAGTGTGATTTGATTGTGTTGAAAGAGAACTGAGTGTCAATCAAATATTAACATACCATATATTTTGATGGTGAAGAAATCAACTCATAATAAGCCTTGTGAGGACACATACATGTATGATGTGATCACCTGTAGTATAATTTTTATCTCTAAAAACTATTTTGTTGGTTGAATATACGTGCACTTAAAACATTAATTTTATGCAGTGGATATGCGACAAACAGGTGAAAAAAAACCACAACAATAGAACCTTTGTTTTCAATTTAGTCATTTAGAAAAGTGAATTTTCTAACTTTATTTTAAAGATAATGATATACGCCATACACAATTTTTTAAGATATTTCTTGTTACAATTTAAAAGAGCAAAAGTAATTGAGTCTATAATTATACACTGAAAATTGTAGAATACAACAATTTGCATTTTAATGGAAAGAAACAATTATTATCAGCTTGATGTTACACATTTAACAGTAAGGCATTAACATGTTTTTGGAACATATAAATCTTGGTATAACATGACGTATAAATAAATGTTAATTTTCATTTCATTTTTTCAACTTGCAACTTTGTATTTTTTCATATTTGTACTTATGAACACCATGACACTTTAATTTAAAACAAAGCGCCCAACTGTTTTAGAGCATTGGGATGAATCATTATTACGTTTAGTTGACAAAGTTTTCAATATTACAGATGCTATCAATTGCAATCAACTCTTTCAGAACTCTTTAGATGTCCTCAAAAAATCACTTAACAAATCTTATTGGGTGCTTTTCTGCCTTTACTTTGCAAGCTATTAAAAATCAGTGAACTGTCTTAATCATTGATCTTTTTAATGAATGACATCATTGATAGGCAAAATCATGTTAAAAAACTTCAGGTTTATGTCCCCCTCAGATCATTTGTGGTTTTATTTGAATTGAGATCCATTACACACATGTTTTGATTCATCACAAACATGCAATATTTTAGTAGTTTTAAGTTAGACAGTGTGACTGTTTTGTTTTGCATGCCACGGTTAATTAATGGTTAGCAATTATCACACAATGGGTATTAGATTTATTGGCGATAACTTGACTAATTCAGGATTGACTGACTTTGTTTAACTGTGACTTGTGTAAAGGAGATGTCACGATAATTAAGAGGGCTTTAATTCGTAGATGATATCGTGTTTATTGTAGATGTTCTATAGAGATTGTCTACTGTTTCAGAGACTCAAATGTGTGTGTACATTTTCAAAATAACTGCTAGATAAAACATTAATTTAATACATGCCAAAATGTGATAATGTTTAACAATTACTATGCGATTTTAACACTTTAAGTTTATATACAGTCAATCTTGTATTAAGAGACCACTCAAGGGAGTAATCAAAAGTGGTCTCTTAATAAAACGGTCTTTGAATACAAAGAATGCTTACCCTCAATTTTAATCTATATGAAGGATTATCTCTTTTATCCACAATGATTTTAACTTTTATAATAAAATGAATATAAACACAATACATAAACAATATTTTACTTATAATGTGTTTTATTTTTCACTTATTATAAATTATCATTTATTATAAATCAATTGTGTGTACATATTTATTTGCAAAAACAACATAGACAAGGAAATATTTTTCCTAAGAACAAAGAATTTTGCTAAAAATGTGTAACAGTCTACATATACATGTGTACAGCTAAAACTAGAAATAAATGTCAGAAGCCAAAAGCTATGATATATTATCACATGTATTTCTCTTTCCGTTTCTATATTGCGCGTTTTTTTTTTCACCTGACACATTATTTTCCACGTCTTCAAGCACCTCGGCTTAACGCTTAAGAATGTTCTGAATTTGGGTTTTTCCGACTCCAATCTCGTCTGCGATTTAACGTGCACTTATACTCTTTGACAATTCCAAAACCCGAATTTTCTCGTTCAACGTTAACACTTTTTGTTTTGACATTTTAATTTCTGCATGTACGCTTAAGGAAATCTAACTCGATTATGATACATAATGAGCTGAAAAAATTAAAACACGTCACTTGAAAACAAACAATCAGACCTGGTTGGAAAATTTATTAAGTAAATAACAATGTGATTGGCTTACAAATATCTACTAATTAGCATTATTACAAATTGGTAATGTACGGATTTCGACAGATGTTGCCGATTAATAGTTTATTTTCCGCACTTCTCAGGAAATGTTTGTCGCGTACAGTGCATTGTTTCTGCACCTGTTATCTATACTCGAGAAAAATCGGCATTGTCTCTTAACGATCCACATAGTAAACTATTTAAGCTGTAGACTGTGCGCAATACGTTCCCCTATTATTCAACTCAATAAATTAATACGCAGTCTACAACAATACCGGTCAGAACCGGTCAACGAGACAAAGCATAATCATAATGGTTGTGAAAACAAAGCAGAGGTGTAACAGTACATCTTATCGGCTTAGATAAACAATTAACACGGATTTGTCCCTGAAAGATCGATAGATTAACCACTTTTACCTCCTAGTGGTCGCTTAATACAAGATTCGGACATCAAAATACACACAAATCAGCGGTCGCTGGTCGCGTAAGACAAAAGTCGCTTAATACAATATCATTATATAGCGAAAAAGCTCCGTGGGATTTCAAAATGGTCGCATAAGACAAAGGTCGCTTAATACAAGTGGTCGCATCCACAAGATTGACTGTATATTAAGATTATTAATAATTAGACATTTTATAGTGATGTCATCATTGTTTGGTCAAGGTATTTAATATTGGAAAAAGTATGCTAAACTTTGCTGACAATCAAGCAACTACATGTGAATATTAATTTTAGTTGAGTTAAAAAACAAAACAAAATACGTTCAATATTATAATGCACTTACATATTGTTTACAGACTTATCTTCAGAAACTGTAATTTTAATTTTAAGAGATTTTAGCAGTATTTAACTGCTCCAGTGTCAGTGAACAGACCTGTATTTTTTTTAAATTACATTTTCATGTAATAATTATATGAAAAAATGAAAATTACACAAATTGCATAAATGATTTTAAAAATATCCCCAACAGTTACTGCTTCTTTTATACAAAAGATATTTCCATACAGCACACATGTGATTGCCATTACACCTGTCTGATCCTCAAGCATTTTATCCCCAAAATATTACAATAGACAGAAACACATCACAGATGTTCTTATCTATTGGGATGTCACCTTTTGATTCTCAAGTCTTATAGAATTAAATACACAAATAAAGAAAGAGGCGATTTTTCGAATCACTGGTTACAGAAGCAACTCAAGTGTCCATATAACAGTTATTTTATTTAATGCACATTATCAACTCGTCAAATCTATTATAGTGATCTGTATCAAGTTGATGATAAGATATCACATTCGAAACAGAATATCATTAAAGCTAAGCATACTGCAATCCACTTTTTGTATTTTCTCAGCTTTATGCCTCATCTCTTTAGAAATCAGTGAAGTGTAACCTTGAGTGTACTGGCCCATGGAGTTGACTGGTTTGTCTCTCTGAGGATGGTTTGAATTTGAAATTCAATTCCACAACAGGTGCTCTGTTTCCTGTCGTGGACAGATCAATAGTCTGGCTCAGTGTGACCAAATTTGTGAAGTTATCAGTCAATAATTTGATACTTCTTCTAGCTCAAACGCATTAAATGGTATTATTTTGTTTGTGCTATCATGATTTGACTTGATTGTTTTAAGCAATATGTGATGAACACTTAAGATATGGTGTGCCAGAGGTTTTGATTTGCGTGTGATACATTTGTGAGGTGCTGTTGAACTGTAAACAGTTTTTGAATGGCGTCAACGATTGGATCGTTTAATTATTTATGCAAAACAAGTTGAGTGTTGATATCAGAATACTGTCAAATAATATCACAATGATCTTATAAACTGCTGTTTAATATTGTTTAATTAGCCATTGTTCCATGTTTGTTTATTTATAAAATATTGAAGACCATATTACATGTCACATAATTTCTTTGTCACTGGCAGTATAAACCCAGATTATGTCCAATCTCACGAAAATTTGATAATTCAATTACTTGTATGGATAAGTGTTATATCTCAAAAGAATTTGATAGTCTTGTTTTTTTGTTGAATCATACTTCATCTGATTATAATAATATTGCTTATTTATCTGCTGTTTTAATTGTAATTACAAAACTGAGTCACATATCATAAAGAAACATACATTCAGGTGTCTGTGAAGGTCTACTGTAAAACAGTAGTAGACAATTCAAGACCCTTTTTCCTTTCTTTTTCTTTAATAATGCTCTAAACTAATAAATTAGCCTTCTGTAATAGATGCAAAAGGATATATCAATGCACTTAAACAAGAAATTGGCTGATAGTAACAAAATTGTAATTTAAACCGCATAAAGTGCATGCACAGAAAACAGATATTGACGTTTTATATCCATGGAAATGTTTTGACAAACTTAAAATAGGGATAGACAGAGAAAATTAGAACAGTGTATCTCAAAGTCCATATTCTTATTTTTGGGAATTCTGCTAGAGTTTGGTTTGAGATATGATTTTTGAAACAGACATATGAAATTTTTATTTTTAACTAACATTTTTCACAATAAGGTTCTATGTAAAAAAGCACACACAGCTATGGTATCACTTTAAGTTGAATTAAGATTTTAAATTGTATTTAGGCAAGAGACCAAATGCGCTGTTGCCCATATGTTTGTCCTGCCACGTATGCTTTATGATGACAAGCCGGCTAATGTCCCGCCAGCACCACCTTTGAGACCGCGGATCAGTAGCCGAGCTCTGTCCAGCATGCAGCCCATTCAGGCAATCAGTGTGCGCAGCTCAAAGTGCTTACACGTCTCTCTTCCGGCTATTGATTTTTGTGCTTAGGACAATTTATTTATCTTTTATATGTCTGAATACATGCGTGTAACCAATTGAAATCATCATGGAAGAAGAGGTCGTTAGCGACAATAGTGACTTTCAGTTTGATAACTGGGCAGAAGACTTAAAATTACCAGGTAAAGTTATTCAGCAACTCCGGCAAGAGGAACTCGTTACCAAAGAAGCACTGCTTCTTGTCGAGGAAAGCGACTTGAAGGCTCTCAGTTTGCCATTAGGATGCACTAAACTTCTCATCCAAGAAATTCTAAAATGGAAGGGTAGCGTATCTCCTGCATCTAGAAACCACCTGAGCCCTGATGCAGCTTCACTCGACGGAGCTGGTAAGTTGCTTAATGACTTACTTATCAACAGCAATGGACTACTAGCTGGGGGCGACGAAACATCTACATCTGCATTCATGGACCCTCGGTCCCTATTGACAAAAAAGTCAACTTTAAAGAAAGCTGTCCATATAACACAGTTCCTGTCAGAAGTAACAAAATGCCGACGACAAAGCAGGAGAAAAGATTTCGTATTATGTTCTTTGGGCGCAGAGACAATTGTGCTAAAAACAGAAGATTATCCATACCTTGGTGCTCTCCTCGAGGAATGGGGTGCCGCAAATATGAGAATTGAATTATTTCTTGAATTATTTGCTAGTGACAAAAGAACTTGAAAGAGAGGATACTGAATACTATCTGGCTTACACAGCCCAAATATTTGAATTTGAGGAGAAGTATGAGTGGAATAGTGTCCTTCACTACGACTTCCGATACAGAGTGCTACAATCTGAACACCAGTTCAAGTGGGGCACATTTTTCCCGTATTTGGAGCTTCAAATACTAACGCCTAGGGTGCAGTAGACCTCGTACCACCTTGGCACAGGACCAACAAGCAAACAGGAAGACTACAAGATATTCAAGGTCAGAGAGGAATGTCCATTCGGCAACAGATGCCGGTATCGCCATAACAGAGCTAACACCTCTGACTCACAAACCAAAAAAGCACTAAGCCAACCTACGTCTTTAAATTTTGAAGCATGGAACCGCCATCTACCGACCGATTACGAAGATAGAGAATTTTTATTATCAGGAATAAAGAATGGATTTAGCATCATGGATACAGAACTCATCTCGGACAGTGTCGAAGTTGAAAATTATTCATCGGCCACAAATCTTAAAATGCGCGCGCTTTGTGAACCCCAAAATATAACAGAATTAGAAAATGGGCATTACTAAATCGTCAATGATAAACCCCTGGTCACCTCAGCACTAGGAGCTATCCCCAAGGGACTTAACTCCTCAAAAGTAAGACTCATCCATGATTGCATCCAACCGACGGGCCAAGCTGTTAATGATTTCGCAAGAACAAATCTTTTTTTTTACCGGTCAATACAGGACGCAGTCAGAATGATAAGTCACAATTGTTTTATGGCAAAAGTGGACCTGCAAAACGCATATTATAGTGTTAAAATTAACCCATCGAATTACCAAGCTACGGGAATAAAATGGTGTTTCCTTTCTCCCGACGCTATCAAACTGTTAGCAGACCGGCGCTCTAACTGCTACCAATAATACATCTCAGACGATTTTCGGCAGCGTTTCCAAACAATTCAATTAATGCAAGGCTCAATCAAAGACAGCTTGTAATTATACCTCGTTACATTATGTCTACTTTTACTAACCAACACCTACAGTTGGGTTTGGAACGGTCAATAGTCAAACAATGTTTGTTAATACAGTGCTTTTATCTCATTGTTGATTTATGTTATGTGGAACATTACGAGCTTGATATAATTGTATTTTTAGTATCATTCAATGTGCGTACCTTCGCTTTGTCATAGGTCATTACTTAAATTCATATGTATCACTCAGCGCTACCAATTGGATGTTATAGATGTAATTTCGCATGGTATTTGTTGACGTAAACTGGTATTTGATTCATGTTCTTTTGAGCGCTTATTCTTAATTGTTGTATTTTATGTACGGTCAGCGCGTGCTTTATACTTTGATATTATATGTCCTTGCGCGCGCATTTTGTACTTTGAGCTGTAGTTAGTTTGTAGTAATAAAGCTCTCTTTTCCCCCCTTCATAATTTGTTTGGTCTTAAGTTTAAAGGATGCAACAGGTACCGACAAAAAACCCGCATTCTGCCTTTCATTGAAATGATCTCAAGTTCAGTTCCTCGACAGAAATAAGTAAGTACTTCTGTTACGTTTGTTAAAAAACATGGCCAACTGGAGGCAGGAAGGGTTTATTCTTAATCTTCTTGTCTGAAATCACAGACTGGCTTTCATTTTGACCAAGGTCATTTTAAAGTATTTTTTAAAAATGTCGGCTGTCATCAAAGACTTTGACAGCACAGCTGTCCTTAAAACTTTTTGTTTATAAGATACAATGAAAGAAATGCTCTTTTTCTTGAGTTTTATATTTGAATTTACCACACCAGATGCCTCTGTTTTGGAATTGAAAATAAGTATAAGACTTTGAAGAAAATATTGACATTTTGTGCACAAGCCTGAGCCTTTAATACAGTTTTAAAGCTGTTAAGCTACATTCCTCTGAAAACTTCTACAAAGACCTCGAAAAGCCCATGAAATTGGCTGTTATATTGTCCACGCTCATTTTAACCGCATATCATCAGTAGCTTTTACGACCAATTAGTTTCAGATTATTGAAATAATTATTGCAATATTGACCTTTTTGGTTGAAAATGAAAGATGGCTTTTCATGACATTTTTCTTGTGGGCCATGCAATAAAAGTGAAAGCTGTGCAAAAAAAAGCATTCCTTTAATCTGATATCCCTGGAAAAAATTCTACTGCTGGTATCTGTTTTACAGATTTCATTGCAAATGGTGAATTTAATCGTCGTAAAGATTGAAAAGTAGAATAGAGATATTGAGGAAAAAGGCAAGCAAATGGATCATAAATGTCAATGGAAATTGCTGTAATGATAGTGGACTAGATTTCATGCCAGTTTATGACCATTCTTGTCACCAATTGCTGAAATTATGGAATTTTCTGATGATTAAAGATGTCATTTTGGGCAGAAATGCTCTTTATAGCACAAAATAAGTCCATGCTCTCAGAACAATGGATGTTAAAAATGTGTGGGTTGACAATGAAACTTTTGTATATGAATAGAGGAAATCTTAAGCAGACCCACAACAGTTGCGCACACAACCATCCCATTCTGGCACCGACCTCCTCATTGAGCATGGTTCAGTTAGTATTATCGTTGCATCTTTTTTTGGATAAGGACTGAAAACTGGTCAATGAGTTTGTCATAACATTTTTCTGAGTTTGGACACTGAACTGAACAGCTGGGATTTTGTCTGAGAACTAACCTGCAGTCTTAAGTGTTGGATTACGGAAGTAATTAAATTGGTAGCTAGGTTAATGGGGGGGGGGGGGGGGGGGGGAGAAAACAACTGGAGTCTACAGCTCCTTAAGCTTTAGGAGTTATTAATGGACCTTGTGTATGCAAACTACATTCCACCTATCCTATTTCTTCCAAGAGAGAAATGATGACAATAGATAGACTTTTATTTTCCTCCATTCACGGAGAGCATAACATATAATACAAGCAAGGAAGTACAATAAAGTATATACACACACATGAGATCATAAATGAAACAACTCAATACATTCAGTTAGATTATTTACAAAGATAAGTATAACTAACTATGTAGATGATAAATAATTGTTAATTCCTAATGAGAATAATCACATTGAAATAATAATTAAAATCATATTTTGTTCAGTGTAACTTATTCGCCGAGGATATATCTTAAAGCGAAAGCGAAAATAAAGACATAATAGACGAATATACTTAACATGTGTCATAGGTTTTGCCTTCCACGGAAGGCTGCTATATAGTGTTAAAATACACTAATATAGATTGGATAGACATGTCAACATATGTGTAAAAAACACAAAAGACACACAAAACCTGGCTCAGAGCGTCTAACACTAGTTCAGGATGCAAACAGCAGCCTTGCACAATTTAAAATGCACAAAATATGAGTCAACAGTTTCAGATGTCTGAACAAAAACCTATTCGACAGTTTTCACATTTCAAAGAGTTTTTGAACATTTTTAAACAGTGTTCAAACCTACAAGGTATTTTTTGCCAGTTGTCAGTCAACAGCAATTTTCTCAGACCTCAGTTAAGTGTTTGTGTTTGGACTGAGTTGTTCAAAACATATGTTCTGTAAAACATACTGTTTTTCATGTGTGGAAGAAAATTCATGGAAATCTGAGACACTCATGGTATAAGATCCTGCTTGCCATGTAGACAAGTAAAAGTGATTATCACAAGGGGTGCCTCACCGGTCATTTAGTTTAATGCACCAAAACATAATTTGCTGTTGATACTCAAGAAGGTTGCTGACATGAACTGCTGGAAGTCTGAAATATTGGCTAGGCTGAAGAATGTTTCTCATGCAATGCAAATGTAAGGATCAGGATTTAGTGGAGTGTGGCCTTTGGATAGTAATGTTTGTTCATTGTGTGGCTTTTTAACTAACCTGTGTGCTTATCTCCGTTGTGTGATGGGTTTAAGTACTGAAGCTCTATTTCATTTTGCGCCAACATGTTCATGCCATGCTTCCAATAACAAATGTAAAAGAAACCATTCTGAATATTGGTTGCACTGGACTATTTTCATAAACACTACATTATTTTATCAATTTTTAGTGAGGCTGTTTTCGGAGAAAACCCATGCAATTGTCATAGCCAGCTCGTCCGCCATCCGCCGTAGGCGTCGTGCTAAAACCTTAACATTGGCTCTAAAATCAAAGTGCTTCCACCCACAGCTTTGAAACTTCATATGTAAATGCACCTTGATGAGTTCTACATGCCACACCCATTTTGGGGTCACTAGGTCAAAGGTCAAGGTCACTGTGACCTCTTATATCAAACTTCAACAAAAACCTTAACATTGCCTCTAAAATCAAAGTGCTTCCACCTACAACTTTGAAACTTCATATGTAGATGCACCTTGATGAGTTCTACCTGCCACTCCCATTTTGGGTCACTAGGTCAAAGGTCAAGGTCACTGTGACCTCTAAACAAAAAAAAATCTGACAAGCTTTCGCAGCCGAGTGTGACACCCGTTATGCGGTGCTCTTGTTAAACACATATCCACTAGAGCAAAGTCGGGTAATTTCGACACCTTAAGAGTAAAATTTGATTAAGTCCTGATGTGTCGCAATTACCCTCCAAGTGCCCAAACCTAATGGAAAAACGCCGTTTTGACTTAAGGATTTTGCTAACGAACGTTATTACCGTTGTCGGCATAACTCAAAACTTCCAGCGATTTAACTAAACGCGGCGGAGTGTAATTTCGACAGTTAGCGGGTAATTTCGACAGTTAGCGGGTAATTTCGACACTTGTCTTTGTATTATTTTTCAACAACTGTTCTTATCAGTTATTTACATTTTATCTCTCAATTAATAGAATGTCACGATCTCTTTAATGTCTAGTGTTAATTAGGTTGCGGTGGTTAAGTGAATGTGGTGTCCGCCTAACGATCAGGAGTGCGTGGGTTCGATCTCTACTTCAACCTTGCTCATTATCATCTACACAGACACCAAGTACTGGTTCTTTCCAGGAAACAGACTCGAGAGTCTCAATAAGTCGTAGGCTTTCGATGCAATCGAGCTTAAATAAATAGGATTATACTAAACTAGTGTTAATCACTAATAAGAAAATTATAAATAAATTGCATTTAGAGTTCGTATTGTGCCCCCACGTGACTCAATATCTTCACTGAACATATTACATTGTGAGGCAAGTTTTTTTTTTATATTGAATAATAAAATAACAGATTTTTTTCCCATTTAATCAATAGAAGTCCATCTTATGATTGTTTAAAATATTGCGACATGTAATCGCAACAAATAACTTATACCGGCGCACAAATATACATGTGGCAAATGAGCCACGGTGGTTTTTTTTCACCTATTGTCACATGCATAATTCGCATATGAATGGATATTGCGCGATCTGCTCGGTTGGGATTTCACACAGGATGGCATCTCCAGTGCACGAGATGTGCCACTTTCTCGGGCATTTCGTGCATGCAACCCATTCACTGGGATCACCGTCATCAGTATCACATCCTGGGCACTGAGCATCATCATTTAAATTGTCGTCGCTCTCAACAAAGTGGACATCTCTTTCGGAGTCAGACGAAGAAGTTGAGTCAGCACGCCTTTTCCTCTGCGCATTAACAATCTCTTTAAGACGCCTTGCCTCCTGTTTCTTTTGCTTCTCTTCTTCGCGGATCTTACGTTTCCGTTCTTTTTCCTCCTCTTTATCTTTCTTGCGCTGCTCTCTTTCTTCTTTTCTCTTTCTCTTAGCATCTTCTTGAGCAACTTTTTCAATCTCGCGGTCTTTCAGCATCTGCAATGCCGCTTGCCCGGAAAGCGCTTTTGGGAGCTTGCTGCGAAGTCTTTTGACAGGGTTTTTGGGGGTTAGCTCTGGTACTCGAAGAAGAGCAAATGACTCGGATACCTGATGTTCCCGGCCAGTTTGTACAACCCTGACGGATCCCTCATTCTGTTGTTGGCTTTGGATTGGAAGCGTATGTGCAGCACTTGTCACCGGCGAAGCTCCAACAGTACCGGGTAAAGATGCGGAACTTTTTGTCAGAGTCTCGGCGCTTGCATTAGTAGCGCTTACAGGCTGGTCACCATTTTCTGAAGGAGCGCTGCAGTGCTTCTCTTTTGAAGAGCCTTCGTCACCACGCGAACCAACAGATACATGTATTTCTGAGGGATGAAGCTTGGATTGGTCAATATTTTCGGGATTCAGTGGAAATAATCCGCATCGCTTAAAACCATGTATGGCATTTTCTATCTTGGAAACATCTTCCCAACATTTGCGAAATACACCAGGAAACTGTTTCTTGGTGAAAGTTTGACCAAGATGTTCAGTGTGCCAGCTTTTCACTTGTCGTTTCCAGGCCGATTTTAATGGACCAAAGAAGCCAACATCACAGGGCTGTAGGACGTGAGTGGCATTTTCAAGCAGGCAGTAGAGTATGATCTGATGATCATAGCAGAACTGCGCCGCGTCAAGACTCATGTGTGTGGAATGCCCATCTACAAACAATATCACGGGCCTTTGTATCTGCTTTTGACCAATGAAGACATCCAGATGGTGCAAAAAGGATAAAAACAGCTGGCTATCCATCCAGCCATTATCTGACATGCCGTATATGGCGTCTGGGAACTCACCTATGCCCGTATCACAGTATCGCTGACCCGGATATACAATCAACGGTGGAACATAATCTCCACAAGCATTGAAGCAAGCCATGACAGTGATTTGTTGTTTGTTGCTGCTTGTTACCTGGTACACATGTCGTACTCCCTTTTCTGCAAGTACTTTGCCCGTGTTTACGCACAAGGGGAAACCGCTCTCGTCTGCATTGAAGAACCTCTTAGGATCACCGACAAGACGTTCCCAATCATCTACTTCGGTTTTAAGGTAGGTGGTTAAGTTTTGAAACCAATTGGCAATCATCGCTTGGTTCACAATAGCTCGTTGGTGACCAAGAGTAGACGCTGTTCGCTCGGAAATATCAGGGTGGCGCTTCATGAACCCGCTGTACCAATCTTTTCCGGGCAGATTGTTCTTAAAAGGGTTAGATCGACCGTCGTTATCGAGGACTTTCTTGATTTCTAGGCAAAGTTCATATCGTTTAAGTGGGTAACCGATTTTCGCACAGTGCTTGCAGTAATCGACCAACACTTGCTCTTCTGCCTTTGTGAGTACAGTTGTGCGACCAGGTGTTGCACTAACAGATGTTCTCCCAGACAGTTTGTCGAGAAGTGTGGTGCGTGGAATCCCAAAAGTTTGTGCAGCTTTTTTCTTAGACATTCCATTTTCGACCATTTTTATTGCTGCATTTAATTTTGAAGGCGAATATTGCCTGTACTTAGGTTTTGACGCAATTTGCCGTGACATCGTGCTTAAAAAAAAAAACATTAATTAATAACCTTCAAAATCTTTAAAAAGCTCTTTTTTTAATAATCTGCTTGAAAAAATATAGAAAGAGAGCTAAATACATATATATAATATTCAATCAGCTGCGTCAACAACAATGTAAAGAGTAATTCTATTTAACAATCTATTTTGCGCTGGTAATGCTTGAAAACATTTGGAGTGTCGGAATTACCCACCATCGTATAAAATCGGAGGATAATTTCGACACCCCACAAATCATAGTTTAAAAAACGCTTGGCGCCATTCAAACACAAATACAGTGTGAAGTGAAACAAATTTTATACTAGAACTTGTTCAAATACCAGAAATACAGCGAAATACTGAAGGGACGTAATTGACCATTATGTAACCTCCCTTATCAAAGCCCATAACGCTAGAAAAATTCGCAAAGTAATACAATGTACGTATTTTAAATGACTCACCTACATGTAAACAGCGAGACGCTCCATAGAGAGATGTTATCTGGTGACGTCACAACACCAACTACGTCACATTTTACTACGAAATCATACGGGATGATGACGATTTAAGTCTAGTCTTATAAATATTGTGAAAAGTGTCGAAATTAGATGACTGTCGGAATTACCCGACATTGCGCTATAAAAACATTGTATCTCAAATACACATAGTAGCATGCATATTTGGAAAAGAAAGTAGACATGACAATGAAATTACATGCATTTTATTGCCCTTACATTACTAAAAACATTTGTTCTAGCGTTTGAGGTTATATATGTCAACACAGTCACCTCAAAACATGACTTAAAAAAATACAAGAAATTATGCTTGTTTAGAAATGCTTTTATTTTTCCTCGGATGATATCTAAATGTACGCAGACATAGAGGTGTGCTTACCTATTGATGTAGAGATTGGAGAAAGGAATTAACCTATTTTACATCTCTATGAATAAAATATTTAATTTTTGTTTGCTTTTTGAATCTGAATTGTTTTTGCTTTTTGAAAAAATTCAATCATATAATTGGGGTCAGTGATAACTTACTGACACATTTTCATCGGTTATATGTCCATTTCCCTACCAACTGAGCTGTTGGCCCATGCATACACATAATGAAGGGTATTAAACCCATATTTCGCCAAGGCTGGCACCCACCAAACAACAAAAGCTGACTTGGATTGGACACGTCATCAGGCAAGTCACACTGTGCAAGACTGTGCTCCAGGGCACGCTAGAGGGAGGTCAAGGTCATCTGAAGAAAAGCTGAATGGACAATATGAAAGAGAGATATTGCTTCCCATTAGGGCTGTCACGATTCACTGGTAAATCAGTATATTGCAATGTATGTTGTTAAAAAAATCGCACGGCAGTACGGCGTTGCCGCACCGTTTTTTAAAATCTTACTAGAAATGGCGCGGCAGAGACCGACGCGTATCCCCACGCCGCATGTTTGACCCAGAGGCACCTTAGAGTTGGTAATGGGGCCATGAATAGTTGAGATTGACCGTATTGTCATAAGAGAAGTTCAGTATCAATTAGAAGTGAATCGGTGTAGAAATGAAGAAATTATAGTAAAAGGCAATTTTGGGTGGGTGTGGCCTATGTGGGCGGGGCGCCCCAGGGTTGGTAATGGGGCCATGCATAGTTGAGATCGACCGTATTGTCATAAGAGAAGTTCAGTATCAATTAGAAGTGAATCGGTGTAGAAATGAAGAAATTATAGTAAACATTAATTTTGGGTGGGTGTGGCCTATGTGGGCGGGGCGCCAAGGGTTGGTCATGGGGCCATGCATAGTTGAGATTGACCGTATTATCATAAGAGCAGTTCAGTATCAATGTGAAGTGAATCGGTGTAGAAATGAAGAAATTATAGTAAAAGGCAATTTTAAGTGGGTGTGGTCTATGTGGGCGGGGTGCCCTAGGGTTGGTAATGGGGCCATGCATAGTTAAGATTGACTGTATTGTCATTAGAGAGGTTCAGTATCAATTTGAAGTGAATTGGAGTAGAAATGAAGAAATTATAGTAAAAGACAATTTTGTATGGGCGTGGTCTATATGGGCGGGGCGCCCCAGGGTCAGTAATAGGGCCATGCATAGTTGAGATTTACCGTATTATCATAAGAGAGGTTCAGTATCAATTTGAAGTAAATCGGTGTAGAAATGAAGAAGTTTGTAAAATAACCTAAAAAAATGAGTGAAAATCTCTGACCCGGCCCCACCCCAACCCCCATAACTTTTGACCCAGGGTTCAGATGAAAATTCCAAATAGTGCAGGGTCGCTCATATGCTCATAGCTACCATGTGTGTGAGTTTCAAGGTTCTAGTGCTAATAGTGTAGAAGGAGATAGTGGCCAGGACGGACGGACAGACGGACGGCGGAGATAACCACAACATCCCCACGCTTTTCAAAAAGCATGGGGATAATTATTCTTTTATGAACACAGCGGATAAATACATAACATATTTTGATTTAATTATCGTTTTAAGTTCTATAAAGTTTATTAGGTTGTGTTGATCACCTTTTGACAGGTTATAGTCATAAAATGATTGTTCTTATTCATTACAGTTTTTAGTCGTACCATGATACGTGTGTTCTTATTCATTACAGTTTTTAGTCGTACCATGATACGTGAGAGTTTTCAGATTATTGAGAATAATAAATCTGCAAAACCTGTTATTCTGCTGTTTTCTTCACAGATATACATTCTGTAAAATATCGCTATACAATGTTGCCGCATTACGATATATCACGATATGCTCACGGCGTAACATGACAACCCTACATGTACAGCAGACCACAACAGCCCTGAATTATGCCTCAGTCACAAATAATCAGGTCACCGGCCGATGTGTCCGATCTCCAGGCATCGGGAAGACTTGACATGTCGGAGCCGTCCGCCATCCGATGAGTGACAAAGTTTAAAACCTCAGTCACAAATAGACATCGATCAGCCTCCGATCAGCGGCCGACGTTTATTTCCGCTCGTCGGGCTGGCGCCGGCCGATGATCGCACGCACATCGGGTCATTTTGTAGCATCGGGCGGCGTCCGGATTAATTTTTTATATCACAGTTTGTCTTACCCGACATCGGGCCCGGGAAGGAATCGAGTTGAGATCGAAAAGAGATAGGACGATCAACGAACGGTTATCGCCAGGCGTGAGCCGACATCGGATTCATTGTACGTGTATCATAACGAGCATCGTCCGGCGTCCGTCGGGCATCTTGCGGAGGCCCTCCGGCAATCAGACGTTCGCCGGCCGATGTATATGCCTCTGGGAAATAGTTTTACTTTTGCCGATACACGTTGAATGAATCCGATGTCGGGTGATCGCCGGGCGATACCGGTGCGTTGATCGTCCGATCTTGTTTCGATCTCAACTCGATTCCTTCCCGGGCCCGACGTCGGGTAAAATTTTAAGTGAGACTTAAAATTAATCCGGACGCCGCCCGATGTTACAAATTGGCCCGGTTTCAGTGCGATCATCGGCCGGTCGCCAGCACGATGAGCGCAAAAATACGTCGGCCGCTGATCGGACGGTGATCAGTGTCTATTTGTGACTGAGGTATTACAGAGGATCTCTGTAATGTAGTCCCTCATTTCCCATCATAGGCCATACTAATGAAGTGAATGAAGATGATGATGATGATGATGATGATGATGATGATGATGATGATGATGATGATGATGATGATGATGATAACCAGGGGCTCAAAGCTTTTGTGCTTTGATGCTACATGTGTTCAAGAATTTGTGTACAAGCAATAAATATAGTTTAAGTACAAAATAGGCAAATTATATTGCTTATATGAAAGATTTAACCTACATTTTTTAGCTTGACTGTTGCTCTTAAGTTATGACATTTTAAAAATAATTTTAGATCGGCGTTTTCGGAGAAACCCCAGGGTATTGTCATAGCCAGCTCGTCGTGTCGTCCGCCGTCTGCCGGCGTCGTGCTAAAACCTTGACATTTTGCTCTTATATAAAAGTGCTTCCACCTACGACTTGGAAACTTTATATGTAGATGCACCTTGATGAGTTCTACACGCCACACCCATTTTTGGGTCACTAGGTAAAAAGGTCAAGGTCACTGTGACCTCTAAAAACAAAACAGAATTGACAAGCTTTTATTTATTCAAAACTGCACCTGCAGCCAAGCATTGGCACCCGTTATGCGGTGCTCTTGTTTATATGGTCTTGGCAGGCACCCTTTGCATAACAAAATCCTTGTACTTAACTCAATGAAAATGATTTTATTTATCAAATTATTGGGGGAAAACAAACTGCTTGAATTAACTTTAGATTGAACTTGTAAGGTTGGTCATTCAATTTATATCTGTTCAAAATATTTATTTTGTTATTAAATTTGTTTTATTTAAAAAAAAGTATTTTTTTTTCAAATTCAGTGAAGCATTAACCCATTACAAGAATTTAAATAATATTTTGATATTGAAATCTTTGTTTAATCACCCAAAAAAAGCTTTTATTCAATTGTGGGTAATCATTTTTTGTTTTTTATGCGTATTTAAACACTTGATTTAATGCAATACCCCCAAAAAACTAACAAAAGATTAATCCTATTTTTTCAAATTCAGTGACCAAGGTTAGCTATTCTTTCGTACCATTAACACTATTGTAGTTTGAAACTAATACCTAAAAGCCTGTACATTGAAACATTTTGGATCCATAGTCGTTAAGAGGCTTATAAGATATAAGATAGACCATTTGTTTGGTCAGAGAAAGGCTTAAGTAAGGTGTATTAAGAAATCTAAGTCGTTTTTAGGTTCAGCTTATCGATAATAATTCTGTCTTGAGTACCCTTAGGTTTGACCGCTTTGTAAACAATACGGGGTACTTCACTTCAATGAATATGTAGTGTTACTGCTAAACACAATCCTGCTAAAATGATATTTCTTTTGTACTAGTTAAGTTGTTTGATTATAATTTCCTGAAGAGGGCATGTTTTGATGTAACAGATATACAACACACAGATGTTTCATTATCTTGTTGTTAACAAATTGATTTTTTTTCATCAATTATCCAATGAACTTTTTACTGGTATTCTTTACTGGTATTCTTGAACTCATTAGTAATATTTAACAGTTCCATAACAAGCCAAAATTTCCATCTGTTTAGAATCAAACAGTTGCTGTGTTAATTAATATTTAGGGTTAATATTTCCTCTAGAATGCTGAACTATTATCATAAGGGATGAAGCAAGTTAATTCGTTCATGTACTCAACAACACAGGTGGTTAGCGTGTGGCTATGATATTAATTAGCAATAACATCATTTTGAATGAAAAATAATCAAATTATATGGAAAAATCAACTTCTTTGAAAAAAAATCACTATCAAATATATATATATATAACAAGGTATCCAACTAAAAATGACCCGAAAACAGGGTGCATTGCTTTGAACAGCAATAACTTCATCAATTGTGCAGTGATTTCCATGAACCTGGTCTTATTCAACACAGAAATGAATTTCCTTTCTAGAAATGTACATATCCTTTAATATTTTTACAAATGCTGGGTCAAATTTCTATAAGTAACACAATATACAACTCGCATGACCTACTTGTCATGCTTTCATTTTATAGTAAACCCCACAAGACTATAACAGACCCTATCTTAAGAATTAATGAGGTCTTACCGACACTTGAGAAGTCTGCACTGCCTGAACTTACATTATGTATCTGCATCTAAGGTTCATGTCATCACTAGGTTAATACAATTTATGTGTGCTATGTCATTACCGCATCAATCCATTAATCCACTGTTTTAAGCTCATCTATTTGAAAAAAAAAAAATGAGCTATTGTCATCACCTTGGCCTCGGCGTCGGTGTCGGCGTCGGCGTCCTGTTAAGTTTTGCATTTAGGTACACTTTTCTCATAAAGTATCAATGCTATTGCATTCAAACTTGGTACACTTACTTACTATCATGGGGGACTCAGCAGGCAAAGGTAGATAATTCTGGCTTGCATTTTGACAGAATTATGTGCCCTTTTTGTACTTAGAAAATTGAAAATTTTGGTTAAGTTTTGTGTTTAGGTCCATTTTATTCCTTAAGTATCAAAGCTTTTGCTTTCATACTTGAAGCACTTACTAACTATCATAAGGGGACTGTGCAGGCAAAGTTATGTAACTCTGACTGGCATTTTGACAGAATTATGTGCCCTTTTTATATTTAAAAAATTGAAAATTTTGGTTAAGTTTTGTGTTAAGGTCCATTTTATTCCTTAAGTATCAAAGCTATTGCTTTCATACTTGCAACACTTACTAACTATCATAAGGGGACTGTGCAGGCAAAGTTATGTAACTCTGACTGGCTTTTTGATAGAATTATGTGCCCTTTTTTTATTTAAAAAATTGAAACTTTGGTTAAGTTTTGTGTTTGGGTCCACTTTTTTCCTAAAGTATCAAAGCCATTGCTTTCATACTTGCAACACTTACTAACTATCGTAAGGGGACTGTGCAGGCAAAGTAATGTAACTCTGACTGGCATTTTGACGGAATTATGTGCCCTTTTTATACTTAGAAAATTGAACATTTGGTTAAGTTTTGTGTTTAGGTCCACTTTTTTCCTAAAGTATCAAAGCTTTTGCTTTCATACTTGCAACACTTACTAACTATCGTAAGGGGACTGTGCAGGCAAAGTTATGTAACTCTGACTGGCATTTTGACAGAATCATATGCCCTTTTTATACTTAAAAAATTGAAAATTTTGGTTAAGTTTTGTGTTTAGGTCCATTTTATTCCTTAAGTATCAAAGCTATTGCTTTCATACTTGCAACACTTACTAACTATCATAACGGGACTGTGCAGGCAAAGTTATGTAACTCTGACTGGCTTTTTGACAGAATTATTTGCCCTTTTTATATTTAAAAAATTGAAAATTTGGTTAAGTTTTGTGTTTAGGTCCACTTTTTTCCTAAAGTATCAAAGCCATTGCTTTCATACTTGCAACACTTACTAACTATCGTAAGGGGACTGTGCAGGCAAAGTAATGTAACTCTTACTGGCATTTTGATGAAATTATGTGCCCTTTTTATACTTAGTAAATTGAAAAATTAGTTAAGTTTTGTGTTTAGGTCCACTTTTTTCCTAAAGTATCAAAGCTATTGCTTTCATACTTGCAACACTTTTAACTATCGGGAGGGGACTGTGCAGGCAAAGTTATGTAACTCTGACTGGCATTTTGAAGGAATTATGGGCCCTTTATACTTGAAAATTTTGTTCAGTTTTGTGTTTTGGCCCACTTTACCCCTAAAGTATCATAGATATTGCTTTCATACTTGGAACACTCGCAAACTATCATAAGGGGACAGTAAAGGACAAGTTGCATAACTCTGGTTGTCATTTTTATGAAATTATGGCCCTTTTTGACTTAGTAACTTTGAATATATGGTTACATTTTGTGTTTAGATTTACTTTACTTTTAAAGTATCAAGGCTTATAATTGCTTATAAACTTTAAATACTTTTATGCTATCATGAGGGTACTATACCTGGCAAGTTGAATTTTACCTTGACCTTTGAATGACATTGACTCTCAAGGTCAAATTATTAAATTTTGCTTAAATTGCCATAACTTCTTTATTTATGATTAGATTCAATTGATACTTTGACAAAACAACTCTTACCTGACATACCACAATTTACACCCCCCTCACCCCCCCATTATTTATTTTTTTAATTAAAGATCATCTTATAAATGACTACCACACCCTCACACTATACCCCCCCCCCCCCGCACCCCCACCCCAAAAAAATAATTTTTATGCCCCCAGTAGGGTGGCATATAGCAGTTGAACTGTCCGTCAGTATGTCAGTCAGTCTGTCTGTCAGTCTGAAAAAAACTTTTACATTGACCATAACTTTTTCTCTTTTTAAGATAGCATCTTGATATTTGGCATGCATGTGTATCTCATGGAGCTGAACATTTTGAGTGGTGGAAGGTGCAGGTTACGGTCATCCTTCAAGGTCTAATGTCAAATATATGGCGTCTGTCCGTCCAAAAACTTTAACATAGGCCATAACTTTTTTGATATTGAAGATAGCAACTTGATATTTGGCATGCATGTGTATCTCATTAAGCTGCACATTTTGAGTGGTGGAAGTTCAAGGTCAAGGTCATCCTTCAAGGTCATCCTCCAAGGTAAAAAAAATTAATAAATTCAAAGCGGTGTTTTCATGATGATGCAAATTTTTAGTGGTGGAAGTTCAAGGTCATCCTTCAAGGTCAAGGTCATCCTTCAAGGTCAAATGTAAAAAAACAAATAAACAATTTCAAAGGGGCATTATCATGAAGCTGCACATTTTGAGTGGTGGAAGTTCAAGGTCAAGGTCATACTTCAAGGTCAAGGTCATCCTAAGAGGTCAAAGGTCAAAAAAATAATTCAAAGCGGCATTATCATGAAGCTGCACATTTTGAGTGGTGAAGGTTCAAGGCCAAGGTCATCCTTCAAGGTCAAAGGTCTAACAAAATTTTTAAAAAATCAAAGCAGCGTTATCATGAAGCTGCGCATTTTGAGTGGTGGAAGTTCAAGGTCAAGGTCATCCTTCAAGGTCAATGGTCATTTTTTTTTTATTCAAAGCAGTGTTCTCATGAATCTGCACATTTTGAGTGGTGGAAGTTCAAGGTCAAGGTCATTCTTCAAGGTCAAGGTCATCCTTCAAGGTCAAAGGTAAAAAAAAAAAAAATTCAAAGCGGCGTTAACATGAAGCTGCACATTTTGAGTGGTGGAAGTTCAAGGTCATCCTTCAAGGTCAAGGTCATCCTTCAAGGTCAAAGGTCAAAAAAATATTTCAAATCGGCCTTCTCATAAAGCTGCACATTTTGAGTGGTGGAAATTCAAAGGTCAAGGTCAAAGGTAAAAAAATAAATAATAATTTCAAAGCGGCGCAATAGGGGGCATTGTGTTTCTGACAAACACATCTCTTGTTTTTTTCAAACATGGTTAAAAAACACAAATATTTATTTTTATTATTTTATTTTTGAAATACCGTCACACCATCCCACCCAAGAATCCCCCCCCCCCCCCAAATTTATTTTTTTGCATTTTTTTGCATTTTTGGAAGATTATGTTATAAATTACCACACCCCCACACTATACACCCCTCTCCACTCCACCCCTCCCTCCTTTGTGATTGAAATTGAGATAGGTCCCTACACCTTTAAAAAGAAAAATAGATCAGCGGTCTGCACCCGCAAGGCGATGCTCTTGTTGAAACAATATTATATCTTTCTACAGTAAGGTTAAAATGATCAGCAAATGGGCTTTGATATTTCAAATAAAAGAACAATGGACCAAGATGAATGTGAAATGGGAATTAATATGTATTGTTCTGTACTGAGGGACATAAAAGTAACCAGTATGCAATACATTGATAGATAACAGGGTCCTGCTGACATTGTTTGTGATGATGCCACGATGACTTACAATTAGGGCTGTCACGATTCACCGGTATACCGGTATATCGCGGTGCATGTCGTGAAAAAAATCGCACCGCGGTACGGCGTTGCCGCACCGGTTTTTTTAATATTATTATATTAGCACAGATATAAATACATTACATAATTATTTTGATATAAATATCGTTTTGAAAAATGTAGAAGCGGTTCAAAAGGGCTAAATAAATAATCCGTTAATATCCAGGTCAAGCAAGCGCTTCCACTTGTAGATGTTTAACTTTCACGTTTAAAATACGGCGATGTATGGGTCCGTACCTTTTTTGGAATTAGGGACAGATTTCCTTTGCAAATAAGTTCATAATTATCCAAAAGATGTTTATTTTATTTCTTATTTTCTTTCTTTAGTATATCGATCGTTTAAAGCATGGCACTTTCGAATCATGTTATCTTAAGATTCTGAAAGTCGAGGAAGAGTCAGAACGCTACGGATTTTCAATACTGGGCCCGCTGACTCCGCATTTTGAACATGTCCTTGAAGCGTTCGATTTACACAGATCGTAGTCACAGCTATTGTAAACAACATTTTAGAAAGAGACGCGAACAATAACAATGACTACTTCTATCAAGTTTATTACAGTTTCTTTTACAGTTTCTAGTCATACTATGATACCAGTGTTTTCTGATTATTGAGTTTAATAAAGTTTGTAAAACTTGTTATTCTGCAGTTTTCTTCACAGATACATATTCTGTAAAATATCGCGGTACGTACCGCGATACAGTGTTGCCGTACCACGATATACCGCGGTACGCTCACGGCGTATCGTGACAGCCCTACTTACAATGGCCCTCCTCACCATAATACAATTAGTAAATGTTTATTATGTTCAAGTGAGCTCCAAAAATATAAGGGTGAACTAATCCCCCCAGATAAGTGGAGATTATCAGATGCTGACAGGGTGGGTGGGGACGTTCAGGCTCTGGTTGCCAAATACAGCTTTGTCATTGTGATGTAAGACTTATAATTGTCCTTCACACATTTGAACACCTGTCTAATATTATGTAGGGTCTGTTCATCTAGTCTTTTTAGTCTTTTTGTATTTTACTTCTCAATATTTACTGGTACCATTTTAATGTGTTTTCACTGCTATAGATATCAGACATTTTATTTGTGTTTTCACTGCTTTAGATATCAGACATTTTATTTATTCACTTTATTCACTCTGCTTGCAAATAACATTTGTGATAACACACAAATAAGTGAAATTGCAAATGCAAGAGGAATGGCTTGAAAGATTTATTGACACAAACATTTAAAAATGTAAAAGGTCAATTTCTTTTTATCATTATCAGTATACTAAAAATTACAACATTAGTCCATGTAATATTTGAATATCTTCACACCTATGTGTACACATAAGCAGTTAATGATTATATTGCAAATTACTTATTCATAAATAAAACTGAGTACAGCAAGTTTCTAGTTGTTGGAAGCTATACTAGAACCACATTATACACTAGGAGACTTTTCTAACAAAACACTTTTCAAACTTAATTATCTCTCTTATGATATAAGATTATGATTCAAAATTTAATATGTTTAAAAAATAATTTGTGTACGTTATAGTTTGATGTCGAATAAAATCCAGCAGGCAGTTTAGATGCGTAGGAATTAAATCATGAGTGCGAAGAACGAGTGATATGAAACCACGCATCTAAACTTCCTTCCGTGGGTTATTCGACAGCAATCTATAACGTACACAAATTATTTCGATTCTAGCACAATTTTTACTAAAGATTTATACAACTAATCTTATTTTTCTTGTGTACTTTTTATGTGAAGTCTCATAAATACGCCCATACTTTGTTGTCGAATAACCCACGGCTGGAAGTTCTTTGTTTATATGAAATTTGGCACGTGCCATGTTGGAATATTATTTTACTACATTCTGAACAAGATGACAATAAAATCATCCATCCATGATGATCCATGATGATCTGATGCTTAAGCACATGGTGTTAGTTGCATGGTTTCTTTGTTTTGCATGTGGAAATGGAAAAAACAGGATTTTTTAATTTGTTGTGCTCTTTGCTCATTTTAGGCGAGTTCTTATACCAGAAAAACATAAAATTAATTCTAAAATAATGTATTGCTCATATGAATATATTTAGGTGTGCAATTTTGGCATTTTGCAGGTTCACTGCAAGTGTATTGGAGACTTTTGTAATGCTAAACTTTTCAAACTTGAATATCTCGCTTAAAGATTTTTATTTAAATTTGTACATGTGATCATTTCATTACATTCCGTGCAAGCTAACCATTAAGTAATTTATCCCTGACAATCGGACGCTTTAGCACATGGGATAGGTAGCCTGCAATTTGCCAAAATGTGCGGAGGCGCTTCTGAATCTTCATATGAGCCATTCATTTGTATGCCGCTCTTGGAAGAAGAAGGGGTATATTGTTTTGCTGGCTGTTTGTTGGTAGACTGTCGGTAGACCAGTCTGATTGTCTGTAGACCAGTTCGTTTCAGATCAATAACTCATCAACGAATTGACCGATTGGCTTGATACTTCACATGTGCATCGGCCTTGGACAGTAAATAACCCCTATTGAAATTGGGGTCAATAGGTCAAAGGTCAACTTCACTATCACACTAAGTGTTTAAATCATTTCCGATCAATAACTTGTCAACGAATTGACCGATTGGCTTGATACTTCACATATGCAGTGGCCTTGGACAGTAGACTACCCCTATTGAAATTAGGGTCACTAGGTCAAAGGTCAAGGTCACTATCACACATAGTGTAAAAATTGTAAAAATCGTGAACTTGCCCAGAATGTAGTCAAATTATCACACGTGAAATTTTTATTTAAAACCTTATTTAAAAACTGAAATATTCAAGTTTGAAAAGTGTTGGGTCAGAAAAGTCTTAGAGTGTACATAATTATTAAGCATAAACTATTCACACTTGCAAACATGTTTGTAAATTGATAATACACATAAAATACATGCTAATGTATGTATCTCTGTTTTTACCTTCTATCTTGGTATATTAGTGCATTAACCCTATTAAATTGGTATGGTGCAATACACACAAAGCCTGATTACAAAATTCCATCATCCTTTTTCCCAATTATTATTTTCCTAGGATTTCTCAGGTTTTTGGCCAATTAGCTAAGCTTTAATCATTTGGTATCCATCTGATGGGATGATACCCCATTCACTTGAATAGATTTCCCATGGTGCATTAACAATTCAGTCATTGTCATCAAAAAGACTTGCAGCTGATCTTTGTCATCAAGAGCTTTATGACCACAAGGGCTAACTAGCCCCAAAACAGCTTCCCTCTTGCAATCTATTGGATAACAATGATTTCTAAAGCACTTGTCCAGGTGGTAGGAAGTGGTACAGGTTGTAATGGAAAATTATCAAAACATTTATTAATATTATGATCAGTAGCATACATACACAATTGATCAGGTGAACACATTACAAAAATTAGTTTTGCTTTTAAGGGAAATGCGCAGTTTTGAAAACTGCAAAGTCTACTTCAACTTCAATAATTGTCCTATTTCCTATTCTGTATTTTTTTAAACGCAAGTCATGGTCATTATGAATATTATTATCATTTTCCCAGTAAACAAAACTGTGTACCCTTAACGTGTTTTGAATTAGATTTAATGTTTGAGACAAATGTATACTCAAAGTTTTATTTACCATTTATGAAAGAAAGCAATCAACTATGATTAACCCACCACATGTTTACTTTGTATAAGCAGTATTTACTAAAATACAACATCTCAGAAGCTACAAATGTATTTTTCAAGCTTAGACTAATATTGTTTCACAAGAATGTTACCTGTTGGAAAACTGTATGTCCAAGACATGCAAACAATTACTGTAATGTTCATTGTCATGCTAATGTAGTGGTGGCTGCCATTATGAAAGAAGAACAGATCAAGAAGTATACACTAGATTCCAGTTATGTTCCGTTAAAAAAATTATAATGGTCGTTTCTTGTATTCTTACAAGAAATCTACATGCCTGTCATTTTTGCTTGAATTTGTGGCTCAGAGGCCCACATTTTTTCACAAGGAAATGATGGCTGGTATTTTTATGGTGGAGCAGTTGGTGAATGGAGTTGTTGAAATGTTCCGTAATGATGTTTTCACAGTCAGCAAGCGGCACACATCTATGGGAGGTGTTAATTAACTCACCTGACCTCATTAAACGGTGGCTGCACTTTGAGTACTCTACCATGTTTGTTTTTATCCCCACGCTTTTTGAAAAAAAGGTGGGGATATTGTGGTGATCTCCGCCGTCCGTCCGTCCGTCTGTCCGTCCGTCTGTCCGTCCGTCTGTCCGTCCGTCCTGGCCACTATCTCCTCCTACACTAAAAGCACTAGAACCTTGAAATTTACACACATGGTAGCTATGAGCATATGTGCGACGGTGCACTATTTGGAATTTTGATCTGACCCCTGGGTCAAAAGTTATAGGGGTTGGGGTGGGGCCGCGTCAGAAATTATCACTCATTTTTTTAGGTTATTTTACATTTACTTCTTTATTTCTACACCGATTCACTTCAAATTGATACTGGACCTCACCTATGACAATACGGTCAATCTCAACCATGCATGGCCCCATTCCCAACCCTGGGGCGCCCCGCCCACATAGGCCACACCCACCAAAAATTTCCATTTACTATAATTTTTTCATTTCTACACGGATTCACTTCAAATTGATACTGAACTTTTGTTATGACATTAGGGTCAATCTCAACTATGCATGGCCCCAATCCCAACCCTGGGGCGCCCGCCCACATAGGCCACACCCACCAAAAAAATCCATTTACTATAAAAAAAATTTAGGTTATTTTACATTAACTTCTTCATTTCTACACTGATTCACTTCAAATTGATACTGAACCTCTCTTATGACAAAACGGTCAAACTCAACTATGCATGGCCCCGTTGCCAACCCTGGGGCGCCACGCCCACATAGACCACACCCGCCCAAAATTGCCTTTTACTATAATTTCTTCATTAATACACTGATTCACTTCAAATTGATACTGAACCTCTCTTATGACAATACGGTCAATCTCAACTATGCATGGCCCCATTACCAACCCTGGGGCACCCCGCCCACATAGGCCACACCCTCCCAAAATTGCCTTTTACTATAACTTCTTTATTTTTACACCCATTCACTTCTAATTGATACTGAACTTCTCTTATGACAATACAGTCAATCTCAACTATGCATGGCCCCATGATCAACCCTGGGGCGCCCTTGGGTCAAACATGCGGCGTGGGGATACGCGTCGGCCCTGCCATTTCTAGTTTTGTTTTGTAGTTATTGCTGTTGTGACATTACATCATAAACAAATACCAAAACAAAATCATATTCAAAATAGTCTCAAATGTTTATTATTTAAATAATGGTTTAAGGTAAAAAAAATCATTTTGACAAAAATCTCTGTTTTAGTTTACACCTTTAAGTGATACATTATTTACCTTTTCACACAAAGCAGATCACGGCTCAACATAATCAGGTCAAAAGCCTATTGCTTATGAGGACAAGTTTCTTCTTTCATAAGATGTGCCAAACTAGATTGAGTACTCTGTAATAAAACTGACAACAATAATCATTATTACATAATTTTTCAGCTTATTAAAGCGTTTACCCTTTACCACTTTGATATGTTTTTTGACGCATTTGTAATACCTCAGAAAGTTTAATTTAATGAAAGACCTTTCTTACTAGATTCAAATTTTAAAGGCTTCAATTCCAACCCTTCGATACTGATGAGCAGCAAACAGCATAAAACCTGAACAGACTGCGAGTTACTCTGGTTTTATGCTCAGGTTGCAAAAGCCATTTTCACTTTGCTTCTAAGTGGGAAAGGGTTAAATTGGAAATTGTTTAACAAGAAGCAGTAATTTGATGTCACTTTGTTTGTCTTCCCACGAAATACACCAAATAGAGTTTCAGTCATGAGATGAACTAGAAAAGTGCATTACTATTGACACTTATTGTATAAGAACCATTGACCTAATTGTTTTATAGACATGAAGTGTAATTTTATTATTGTTTACCGGTATATAAAAATTGTTGCTCTCAAAAATTCTGACATTACGGTTGCTTTAAGGGTGTCTACACTGTTTATGGGTGTCCAACTATACACTTAATTCTTTTATCTGTAATTAAAGGACTTTTGCAGGTTCATCAGAAATCTCTTGACCACTGGAAGTTATGGGCCTTCGACTTAGAAATTTGCTCTACAATAACTGTTTTCCTGGGGTGTTTACAAAACATTTTTAGATATTTAGCTGATTTTTGGTATGTTAGTCTACCAACATGACTTACAGATGAGGTGTGAGTTTGGTTGCGGTCCACTGATTATTGGTGAAGTTATGGGCCTTGGACTTGGCAGTAATCTCTAAATAGCTAAAGTGAGGCTTCAAAGCGCAATAGGGGGCATTATGTTTCACAAACACAGGTCGTATTTGAAACTAAAATGTGCGTGAAACTAATAATTCACATTAAATAAAAACTTCATATGATTTATTGAATTTTGTGAAAGGAAGGTTCTAACCTGACAGTTATTGTCCAGTGATGAACCATTTTTGGGGGAAGTCACAATTGCAAGCAATTGCTTGAATGGTAATATGTTTGCAGCTATTACATTGAAAACTGCAGAAAACTGAACGGTTGATTTAATTATTTTCTCCTAAACAAGCGCTAATAGTCATTCTGATAGAGCACATTGATGAGTTTTTCTGCCTGGTATAATTATACCCAACTTTAAGAAACTTAAATGACCAAATTATGTCTTAGAAAGTCAGAAGATAATATTACCGTAATGACTTCGTTGCAAGCTAGAATGTCATTTTTCAGTTGAAAATTGATGATCTTACAGCAGACCTTGTTTATGGAGCAGAGCATGCAAGGATCTGATTGCATTTAAAATTCCTATTTGGTAACAATATCTTTGTTGAAGCTCATCATTAATTCTGCTCTTACGAGCACAGAATCTGTAGAAAAATACTTCTCAATTATTAATAACCAAACATCTTGGAGGACGTCGTAACTTTTAATAATTGCTCTTCAGAAAGTGTTTTTTTTAAATCTTTTGTGAAGTCATTTTTGTCAAACCCACTTGCTAACATTTCGATATAGGAGTTAAAGTGGTCAAGTGTATGTGCATATGTGGAAGCATGTGTGTTTACATGTGGCCAAGATTGCCTTGAAGTTCACTTTGTCATTTATCATGCAATTTAAAAAACAACTTGCCAAAATTGTTCACCATCTTAAGACCCTGTGACATGCATAATCCAGCAAACAATGAATGTCCAGAAACTCTATCAGGAGAGAAATTCTTGTTTGTAACATACGTTGTCCCACCTCTAAAGGCAAGGTCACAATTAGAGATTGAAGGTTAAATTTGGCCATAAAATAGCTTTTCCGACTGCAATTTTATGATTCATCATTAAATTTTAACATAACTTACCACAAATGATCACCTTGAAAAGACAACATGTTGTGAGTGACATCTGTCTCATTACATCACAAGTCAGCTTCACACTTAGAGGTCCAAGGTCAAATTTGGCCATTAACTGTAAATTTTTTATCATCATGCAGTTTTAAAACTATAATTGTCTTTGTCATGCCTGAAATACTTTTCGCAAGATGCCTTGTCAAAGGGCATAGGTAGTTCACTTTTAAGAACTGGATTCCCGACAATCCAAGCTTCATACCTCATATTATACTTGGAATATGCCCTGAACAAAATTCAGTGTAAACATTCTCAAGGGTAAATACTGTGAAATATGAAAGAATGTGTTATGGTTCGTGTGAAATGAACATCCCATTTATATGGTCCCATTAAGATCTATCACCATATGAAATGAGGATTCAAAATCTAAATGAAATTTAAAAAGGGCAATAACTCTTGAAATATAGAAGCAAGAGTAATTGTTTTTTAGCATTGCACATCCATCAATAACTACCTATAAAGTTTCAAGTTGATACCTCTTACAACATTCCATGCTCCATACAAAATTTCGAATGAAAATGCAGAAGTTATGGCTCTTATGTGCAGGTCATCCCTTTAAATGAGATCTACCTACCTATTAAATTTAACATTGATAACTTAATTGTATGGTCTAACCCTCGATCACTAAGATAAGTGTCTGACGGGTTTGTAGTCCCTTCGAAAGTTAAATTTTATTAAAGACATTTCTTACTAGATTCAAAGTTAAAAGGCTTCATTTCCAACCCCTAGATAATGATGAGCAGCAAACAGCATAAAACCTGAACAGACAGCGAATAACTCGCAGTTTGGTTTGGTTTTATGCTGTTTTCACATAGCCATTTTCACTTTGCCTCTGAGTGGGAAAGGGTTAAGACAAAATTTAAGTAAACAAATCACAAGGGGCAATAACCCTTCTTATAGTTTTTATGCCCCCCTTCGAAGAAGAGGGGGTATATTGTTTTGCACATGTCCGTCCGTCCGTCAGTTCGTCCACCAGGTGGTTTCCGGATGATAACTCAAGAACTTTAGGCCTAGGATCATGAAACTTCATAGGTACATTGATCACGACTGGCAGATGACCCCTATTGATTTTCAGGTCACTGGGTCAAAGGTCAAGGTCACAGTGACTCGAAACAGTAAAACGGTTTCCGGATGATAACTCAAGAATGCTTAGCCTAGGATCATGAAACGTCATAGGTACACTGATCATGACTGGAAGATGACCCCTATTGATTTTCAGGTCACTAGGTCAAAGGTCAAGGTCACAGTTACTCGAAACAGTAAAATGGTTTCCAGATGAAAACTCAAGAATGCTTACGCCTAGGATCATGAAACTTCATAGGAACATTGATCATGACTGGCAGATGACCCCTATTGATTTTCAGGTCACTAGGTCAAAGGTCAAGGCCACAGTGACTCGAAATAGTAAAATGGTTTCTGGATGATAACTCAAGAATGCTTACTCCTAGGATCATGAAACTTCATAGGTACATTGATAATGACTGGCAGATGACCCCTATTGATTTTCATGTCACTAGGTCAAAGGTCAAGGTCACAGTGACTCGAAACAGTACAATGGTTTCAGGATGATAACTCAAGAATGCTTATGCCTAGGATCATGAAACTTCATAGGTACATTGATAACGACTGGCAGATGACCCCTATCGATTTTTAGGTCACTAGGTCAAGGTCACAGTGACTTGAAATAGTAAAATGGTTTCCGGATGATAACTCAAGAATACTTAAGCCTAGGATCATGAAACTTTATAGGTACATTGATCATGACAGGCAGATGACGCCTATCGATTTTCAGGTCACTAGGTCAAAGGTCAAGGTCACAGTGACAAAAAACGCATTCACACAATGGCTGCCACTACAACTGACAGCCCATATGGGGGGCATGCATGTTTTACAAACAGCCCTTGTTGAGATTCGCCCTAGATGCAATAACCCAACGACTGCACCACTGGCCCACAGACAACCTGAAACCAGTCACCCCCCTCCCCTCAAATTACCACCATGAGGAGACTGTTGAGTGGTGTCTGTACAACCTGTCTCATTACTCCAAAGGTCAAGGTAACACTTCAAGGTCAAGAGTCAAATTTTGCAATATGAAGCTGGTTTTTAAATCATTTAAGTTTTCAGACAAAAGTTAAATCCGTGTCTTTTGAATCCTTCCTCTTAGTTTGAAATATAATGAGACTTGACGTAAATTAAATTTAGCTGTTTTTAATGGCTGTGATTTGAATTGAGTTGTGTAAAGGATAAATATTTAAACCAAATTCATTTGTACCCAATGAAATTTAATTACAATTTGTTAAATTGTTTTGTTTTGACAAGATTCGTGGGAGACAAGATAAATAATTCAATGCCTTGCATTCACTCTGGGTACAGAAACCATTTAAACTGACTGCCAGCAACAACGCTTTAGAACTGATGTTTCTTTGTTCATAATTGTTTTAGTTTGTGAAATGAATAATGAATAATTGATGTTTAAATTAACTACTAATTGCATGTTTCCCTCAAACAAAAGATTTTGAAATTTTACTCACAGCTCTCTTAATTGTGTCTTGTTAAGGAAGGAGTTTTTACAGGAGGAAATCTTTTAGTTTAAGATGTGGACAATTGCCTCCAAAATGTTATTAATAATACAGATGAATTGTTATTATTATTAGGCTGAGTTTTAATTTGAGTCATGTCAACAGGGCAAATTTCAGAAATCTTATATTTCATTTCTAGTAGTTACATTTAGTACACATTCTTGATCAAACTTGGTCAGAATGTTTATCTTTACAAGATAAAGGCCATGTTTAAAATTGGATCAAGTTGGACAAAAACTATTTTACCAGGTCAAGTCTTCAATATTTGGAGTACATTGAGCCCTTCAGAGCCATCATGGCCCTCTCATCACAGATCATTGCCAAGAAATGAATTTGCTTTCAGTAAAAGCATACACAGTTTTATACAGGCATTTAAACCTGAAATCATTTTTGACGATGCTGCGAAGCACCTCGTCTAAGTTATACCATGAAAAAATTCTTCACAATCGCGACCTATGTAAAAGACCGAGATTGAGATAGCTCGGTTTTTCTAATCGGCATACCTCGCTGATTATCATTGATAAATGAATAGAAAGCTCAGCTATAAATAGGACAGCATATTCTGGGAAAAAGATTTAATAATAGTTTGAAAACGTTCATTTTAAATCAGTTATATTCAATCCATTATATGTTTATAGATCAATGAAACAACTATGCATTTTCTGTATTGTATTTAACATTTGCTGTGATTCTGTAAATAAATTGTGAATTAAAACGTGTATAATTAACTTTCAACGCGATCATGAGTGTAAAGAAATCTAATTATTTCGAACCTGCCATTTGTAAACGTTGTAGCAACTATGGTATATAAACAGCATAATAGCCATGTGACATCTGTGAATCTCGCTCTTAAGCGTGCTTTCTCATTTTGCATATTTAATAAATTTTTCAAACAGAAATTACAGAGCCACATCAGTGCACATACTATGTTTGATAATTCATTCGTTTGTTGGATATTGTTTGCTGTTTTAAACACATATAAGGTCATATCGCGGAGATTTAGTTAACCTTACCATGTGTTCATGGGCGAACTTAAGGAACAAACATGCCTAAGCTTATTGAATTAGAGAAAAAAACAATAATCAAAAAATAAAAATTATATGTTCATGCACATGGGCATGTGAAATCACGTCCGTACACATAGCATCATTAACTTAGGAAAGGAAACAACGAAATATAAAGTTTGGTATGATATACATGTGAAATTAAAGAGAATTGTGTAATTAAAGAGCATGCAAAGTTTTGAATTTATATGCTGAAACGTCATGTTATAACCCACAAACGTTTTACTGTAACATAACGTTTTTTTTAAGATAAGTGGTACAGAAAATACACGTCGAATATCTTTTTAAATATATTTCTTGTTATATTTGATCGAGAATTTAACCCGCCTCCCAGTTTCGCTGAATGGATCAAGTTCCCCACGGGTACTTCTTCCCCGTACCCCCAATTTTTTTTTCGTACCCTACATTTTATGTACCCAATTTTCGTACCCAAATTTTTGCTTGTACCCAAATTTGTTTTCGTACCCAAATTTTTTTCCTACCCAAATTTTTTTTCGTAACCAAATCTTTTTTCGTACCCATTTTTTTTGGCTTTATTTTTGTACTCAAAATTTTCGTACCCAGTTTTTTTCCTACCCAAAATTTTCGTACCCACATACACAATTGTGGTGATGTAGATAAACTTAAATAGATGCTTTTATATCAATCCTCTTCAAAAGCATCGTCACACCAGTACTGTCAGTACTTTGATTTTTTCTGAAACCAAGATTGTGTGTGTCTTGTGATAAAGACAACATTGTTTTTAAGTTCGATAACATGAATTGTTTTTAAGTTCGATAACATGAATTGGTAAAGTTTGCTTTTGTAAGTTCATGGATCCATTAGTTTTTATTATCCCCCGCCATAGGCAAAGGGATATTGTTTTGGCGTTGCCCGTCCATCTGTCCGCCCGTCCGTCTTTCCGTCCGTCCGGCACTTTTGTGTCTAGAGCCATATCTTGGAAGTGCTTTGGCAGATTTCATTGAAACTTGGTATGAGTATATATATGGATAAGAGGATGATGCACGCCAAATGGCATTGTACACCATCTGTTAATAACGGAGTAATGACCCTTTGTATCTTGAAAAAATGCTTTTTTGAGTGTCAAATATAACACTTTTGTGTCCAGAAGCATATTGACGGCGGATATTAATTCAACGAATTTGCTTCTTATTATTTTGTCCCTGTTCATAAAAGAGATGATTGTGTAGTTGCTTCATGATGTAAAATTTGTTGCATTTATTGTTTGCAGTCTATCAAATGAACCTCAGGAATAAATAAAATGTCAGCCTGAGACTTATTTAGAACAGGTAATTTAAGCACTTATTCACTTCACTTACATCACTAGTAAAGGCCAATGAGTTGACCTCATTTGGCCAATCCTGCATTATATCAAATGAGTGAATAATTCATTTTCTCTGGAGGACTCTCAGAACCTGTGACATTAGTTGATTAATGAGCCCTCACCAGGGAAAGCCTGTTTTTCCCTTTACTGGACCAGACACAATCAACTAACAACATTTTTAACATCAATTGGCCTTCCATAGACAATTGCCCCAAATCAAATGTAAGGGCAATTATTGCACTTTGCAGTAATTTCCTCCGAATTATTAGGTTCAATCATCAGGATTGGGCTGATCTGAAATGCAGGTGAAGGACCTGATTTGGCTATTCCCTGAGGAATGGACAACTGGTAGCCTGTTTTGGTGAATACTGCATTCTGAAATCCATAGCAAACTCACTCTTCTGGGTTAACCTTTCCTTATGTGGAATCAGGCTTCTATAACATTGACTGTCCTAACACAATGATGGTTGACCCATAATTTACTTGAGGCTAACTAAATCATTATTATGCCTCTCTTTCAAGAAGAAGGGGTATTATTATGCCCCTATTTGAAGAAGAAGGAGTATATTGTTTTGCTGTTTGTCTGTCGGTAGACTGTCAGAAGACTGTCGGTAGACCAGTCTGTATGTCGGTAGACCAGTTCCTTTCCGATCAATAACTCGTCAATGAATTGACCGATTGGCTTGATATTTTACATGTGCATTGGCCTTGGACAGTAGATGACCCCTATTGAAATTGGGGTCACTAGGTCAAAGGTCAAGGTTACTATCACACTAAGTGTGAAAAACTTTTCTGATCAATAACTCATCAACGAATTGACCGATTGGCTTGATACTTCACATGTGCATTGGCCTTGGACAGAAGATGACCCCTATTGAAATTGGGGTCACTAGGTCAAAGGTCAAGGTCACTTTCACACTTAGTGTGAAAATCGTTTCCGATCAATAACTCGTCAACAAATTGACCGATTGGCTTGAAACTTCACATGTGCATTGGCCTTGGACAGTAGATGACCCCTATTGAAATTGGAGTCACTAGGTCATAGGTCACTATCACACTAAGTGTGAAAATCGTTACCAATCAACAACGAATTGACCGATTGGTTTGGTACTTCACATGTGCATAGGCCTTGGACAATAGATGAGCCCTATTGAAATTGATGTCACTAGGTAAAAGTTCAAGGTCACTATAACACTAAGTGGTTTCCGATAAATAACTTGTCAACGAATTGACCGATTAGCTTGATGCTTCACATGTGCATTGGCCTTGTACAGTAGATGACCCCTATTGAAATTGGGGTCACTAGGTCAAATGTCAACTTCACTATCACACTTAGTGTGAAAATCGTTTCCCATCAATAACTTGTCAACCAATTGACTGATTGGCTTGATACTTCACATGTGTATAGGCCTTGGACAGTAGATTTCCCCTATTGAAATTGGGGTCATTAGGTCAAAGTTCATGGTCACTATCACACTAAGTGTGAAAAACGTTTCCAATCATTAACTATCGACCAATTGCCTGATTGGCTTGATACTTCACATGTGTATTGGCCTTGGACAGTAGATTACACCTGTTAAAATTGGGGTCACTAGGTCAAAGGTCAAGGTCACTGATACACGTTAAGAGTACAATCATTTTCGAGCAATAACTGGTCAACTTATTCATCAACTGGCTTGATACTTCCCATTTGCATTGGCCTTGGACAGAAGATGACCCTTATAGAAATTCTGGTCACTAGGTCAAAGGTCAAGGTCACTGTTACACACTTGTAATTGTTTTGGATCAATAACTTGTCAACAAATTGACCGATAAGCTTGATACTCCACATGTGCATTTGCCTTAGACAGTAGATGACCCCTATCAAAATTGGGTCACTAGGTCAAAGTTCAAGGTCACAATAAGTGTGAAAATTGTTTTTGATCAATTACTCATCAACGAATTGACAGATTTGCTTCATAGTTCACATGTGCATTGGCCTCGGAAGTAGGTGACCCTAATTGAAATAGCCCTGTTTGGAGGGGCATATGTCTCCGACCGTGGAACACTTGTTAATATCTGTTCAGTGAATAATGCAACCATATACCACCCCATGTTTTCTTCAATACTAAATTTAATTTAATTTAAGTGTAATAGTGTAATTGACTTATAAATTGTAACGCAATAAACCGTTTGAGAAAAATGAATGACTGTTTTTTATTTCCTTGAATAGGCCTAACGCACCAAATAACGTCAAAAATAAATGTAAACAAAGATTTTTATATGGAGGGGGCTGCCCTCCCGAACCAACTAATAACAGCCCCAGTGCGTCTGAAAAAACTCCTGTGGAAAGCACTGCATAGTACATTGAATAATTGCTTTGTTAGCATTCAGCTCTCTGCCTAATGACAATTCTCATATTAAGACACTTTAAGGTCCATTCTTTTGGAAGAACCAGTACTAGGATGACTTTAGAGATGATAATGAGACTGCTCCAAGAGTGGTTACCTATACATCTTGAGACCTCCTGATTGGTAGGTAGACACAGGATCCATTAAACCACACTGTACATATGCAATTTGTTTGATTTAATATTCATTGTTTGGAAAATTGTGTTCCCTAAACTAGGCATCTTGCTTGTCATAAAAAAACTTCATCAATATTGCATGCAAGACTCCGTGAGTGTGACTGTTCAATTCATGGAACAGCAAGTTTAGGCTGGAATTGCTTTGTTAATGATGATTAATGAACTTTGGAGTATAAAATAGTTGATTCTGACCTGACAGGTCAAAATTTGCAGAAAACCAAATTTTAGTCTAGCAAGAGAATGGCTTGTTATTAATATTACATAAATTAACTGTCTTTGTTTTAGTTGAAAGCCTTTTTTTGAAAAACTAAATTTATGGATTGGAATTAAATGGAATTATTTTTATACGCCCGTATAAAATACGGGACGTATTATGTGAAACCCCTTGGCGGCGGGCGGCGGGCGGCGGGCGGAAGGCATCACTTTGTCCGGACTCTAATTCAAATTGTATTCATCCGATCTTCACCAAACTTGGTCAGCAGTTGCATCTAGTTGATATCTAGGCCAAGTTCGAATATGGGTCATGCCGGGTCAAAAACTAGGTCATAGGGTCAATAAGTGCATTTTCAAAGGGGCCACTTTGTCCGGACTCTATTTCAAATTGTATTCATCCGATCTTCACCAAACTTGGTCAGCAGTTGCATCTAGTTGATATCTAGGCCAAGTTCGAATATGGGTCATGCCGGGTAAAAAAAACTAGGTCATAGGGTCAATAAGTGCATTTTCAAAGGCATCACTTTGTCCGGACTCTAATTCAAATTGTATTCATCCGATCTTCACCAAACTTGGTCAGCAGTTGCATCTAGTTGATATCTAGGCCAAGTTCGAATATGGGTCATGCCGGGTCAAAAACTAGGTCATAGGGTCAATAAGTGCATTTTCAAAGGGGCCACTTTGTCCGGACTCTATTTCAAATTGTATTCATCCGATCTTCACCAAACTTGGTCAGCAATTGCATCTAGTTGATATATAGGCCAAGTTCGATATGGGTCATGCCGGGTCAAAAACTAGGTCATAGGGTCAATTAGTGCATTTTCAACGGCGCCACTTTGTCCGGACTCTAATTCAAATTGTATTCATCCGATCTTCACCAAACTTGGTCAGAAGTTGTATCTAGACAATATTTAGGTCATGTTCGAATATGGGTCATGCCGGGTCAAAAACTAGGTCACAGGGTCACTTAAACCATTTCAAGCATTCAGCATGGTGTCCGCTCTCTAATTGAAGTAATTTTCACCCGATCTTCACCAAACTTGGTCAGAAGTTGTGTCTAGACAATATCTACATGTTGGTCAAGTCCAAATATTGGTCATGCCAGGTTAAAAACTAGGTCACGAGGTCACTTACCGGTAGTGCATTTAAAGCATTTAGCATGGTGTCCGCTCTCTAATTGAAGTAGTTTTCATTAGATCTTCACCAACTTTGGTCAAAAGTTGTGTCTAGATGATATGTACATGTAGGTCAAGTTGAAATATGGGTCATGGTAAAGTTATCAAGTTGTCCAAAGCCTTAAAACGGGCGTATCTTGTGACAGTTTGGCACTCTTGTTTACCTTTAAAGTCGTATGCATGACTTAATTTAAAGTATACATTAAAAGTTGCAAAAATTTAAGATTCTTTGATAGACAAACACAATTATTTTTATACAAAATGTATGTAACACATGTATATTACTAATAGTATATGTTTATCATAGGTTTACACAAGTCTTGTATAACATAATAATTACATAATATTATATAGAAACAGTTGTGTTAATTATAATAATTATGCATTTTTTAATATTAATGTTTCAATTGAGTGGGAATGTTGTTAGTCAAGTTGGAATTAAAAGGCAATAAAGGAAAACCCAAAATACATTTCCGAAGATCTTGCACAATGTGCTGGAACAATGTATCATTGTTATGAGAAAATGCATGTTTTTGTAATGTTAACCTTACAAGGACAAATTAACTATGAAAGTCCATATTTGATGCTGCCATTTAATGTAAGAATTGCATAATTTATTGACTTTTGTCTGCAAGGCAATAATTTCATTACAATATTTATTGTACAATAAAAGTCATTGGTATCAGTTTCGTTAATAGCGCTACTATAGAAAGCCCCAGCATTATCACCTTATTAGACCTGTACCCAGACTGGGGTAAACCTTGAAGGTATCATGATCATGAGAAGAATGACTAAGGCTTGCAGTTATATTAGATGGTTGCATGACCAGAAGAGGTGCAGAGTGATACATTGTCCAAGGTGTTCAGAATGGTGAAAATTGGGTGATAATTGGCAATTTACTGATGTCTGACCTAAGCATTTGGTGAAAAATCTATTGTCCCACCAGTCTTTGATATTAGGCTAAGAACGTTTTCAGTTACATTACTCTTATTCCTGATCTTTAAAATTGATACAATGTATCAAATGTATTCAGGGATGATAGGAAGGAGCGGCTTGTCACCTTGAATGCCAATTAAAGAATCATAATTTGATCATAGAAAATGTTTTTTAAATTTATATGATGGGAACACATGTCTTAGAATTTTAAGATTGCATTTAAAATAAAGACCACATTTATTATGCACAAAATGTCAATACATGCATGTAAAATATTTTATTTGTTTATACAAAATAGCAATGAACGGAAAAATAAATTACCCAACATTTAATTCAAGGTTGATAATTCAACTTGTCATTAAGTTGTTGAAATAAAAGTAAAAGCTTATTTTTTATCTTGATCTTTAATTTATTTGAAATTATAACTTTTATTAGAATTAAAATTGTAGTGTGATCAATTGAAATTCTTCTGTCCGTTGGTTCCTAAATACCTTTACGAAGCCAAAAAGTGTATTAATTACTAAATTAGTTCATATCATGCTTTTCCTTTGCATTCATCTCTCATATCCTCCATTAAATAAGAAAAATTATTACTTTCACCAATAAAATTGTGCTTGGATTGTAATTAGCGATTTCCACTTTCTAACCTTCTCTGAGACAAGATTACTAGATAAAATTCACAGTGCTGCAATCCTGCTGCTTCTTATGAAGTTGTTTTTCTTCACTTTCTCTTGGCATAGATTGTGCTCTGAGATACCAAAAAGCACACAAATGAAAGGTCCTCTCATTAAGACACCTCAAATCATACAAAGGACACTTTTAATGAGCAGGATTGTGTGTGACACAGTATCATAAATGACTGATGTGAAATGTGATTATCTGATCAAGGGAGTCTAACAATTATTATTTTACTAGTGAAAAAGAAAACCTTGTATATTGTAATTTTAAGTAATCTGTCTGCAGGAAATGACATTTAACTACATTAACCATTTGATGAAAGGTCTATCGTAGTTCAACTTTATATGATTGTGTTGTTTAGTCTGCATGTCATTCAATCAATCAAAATGAGACTTCTTGAATTGGTAAAGTCAATATTTTCACATTGTGCTATACATTTACCTTTACCAAATGTAAAAGTTTGATGTAAGAGAAGTCTTTTAACCATGTTGATGTATGTCTGTTTTACATCTATGTGTCTAGTAAGAGTATTATCTGTTGATTTAATATTTAATTTGTTTATCAAAGGTCTGTATTTTGCTGATACAGCTTGTCAACATGCAATATTCACAGCTTGATGTACAGAAATGTTCTCACAAAATAATTTCCCACAATTTTGCACTGTTGATAAAAACAGTAACTGTCAGATATCAAGGTTACATGTTTTTCGGCGTCAGCTGAATACGCCAGCTTTTCACCTTAGCCTGACCTTTGTTAGCGTCCAATAGAATTCAAATAAAACTTCCCGCGGCCAAGTACAGATGAATACACTTCATTGACTGCATTGGCTGATTTGATAATACCACTAGAACATTGGAAACATGTCCGCGTCTGTGTAACACTGTTTTACTGCGTGTTCAGCATGAAACAGTTTTATCTCTAATAAAAAGGCTTTATAGATAGAACAGTTTTACACTCAATCTCGACATCAATACAGTTTGTGCGTACATCTTTTATTTTCAGAGGATTTTCAGCGCGAGAACGTTGTGTACTTAAAGGCCATGTTCTCATATTTAGTACTGACTTCCATATTCCTGTCAACATGTTATATGTAAAAGTAAAAAGAGCAGTGGAAGCGATGCCTCACTTTAATGTGTTGCATTTCAACCCGCGAGGTATAAGGGGTCAGTTCGCGGTTAGTGTGTTTGAATGTCAGAGTTTATATACAGGTCAGACCTTCTGTGCTGTTCAAAGTTCGCGGTCAGTTATATAATAGTTATATAATAAAGACGCTATAGCGTGAACTAGGTGAACCAGAATTTTCTTTACCACCAGAAAGATGTGAAATGAAGATATCCAGCGATATTATTTTATGGCATGTCAATAATAGATTCTTAATGTGTTTTCAACAATACCATGATAAATATTATTTTTAATTAATTAACAAGAATTATTCCATCATATTTACTAATGTATTATTGCAGCATATTGACTAATGTATTAAGTATGAGCGCGATGATTCTCGATACTGTTAATAATCGAATCAAATACACGTAGCAATTCCCGATAAACCACTCAAACAGGTTTGTTCGAAGAACGCGCGTATACATATTTAAAATATGTACGGAGACTTCGCGTGTGGCCGGTTGACTTTGGTTTTCTTTTTTGTATCTATAGGTTTATGACCAGCAATATGTAATAATGTAAAATAAGCCGCGAAAACTCCGCGTAACATCCCGTACTGCGTTTGATGCAGCTAAAAACTGCACAGAAAAAGATATTAGCTATCCTTGATCTCATTCATTTAAATCTTTACCTTCTATAAACTCCAACCACAATCAACGCCGTATATCTTTTTTAAAGATATTTCTTGTTTCTCATGAGCACATCAAGGGGATATTAACCGTTTGCATGCTGGGAAATTTGTTGTCTGCTAAAAGGTCCTCTGCTGAATTTCTTCGATTTTTTTCAAAGAATACTATCAGAATAGCAAACAGTTTGGATCCTGATGAGACGCCACGTTCTGTGGCGTCTCATCAGGATCCAAACTGTTTGCAAAGGCCCTTAAAATTCGGTTCCAGCGCTGAAAGGGTTAAGTGTTAAAATGCAGCTACTGAAAAGCATGTTTATCATCAATGCATTCATGTTAATTTTCCAACAGTTTTTCCGCTTTTATACATCAGCCCAGTTCATCCAGATTACAGACAAAAACTTGCACAAGCCAGGGAATATTCAAGAGTTACACAGAAACCAGAGGAAACTCCAGTGTATAAAAAAATTAAAATAATAATAATACTAAGGTCCATATTAGGTAAACATGGCGATTTAACATCTCATGTATATGTTAAGTGAGTTAATTTAACCTATGAATGTGTGCATTAAAGTCTATCTGGTCCTTCTGAGCTTGAGGCTGCTCTATGTGAGGATCCAGAGCGTTTCCCAGAAATCCTACCTTATGATCTTTTTGACATGAGAAAGTTGGTACAAGTTTTGGATTTTCTCTGAAATTTCCTGTTATGTGTTGTGTTTCTTTATCGAAAGATACTTGTAACTTTGGTGTGGTCTTTTGCTGTGGAAGAAAGCCAGTGAACCCTGCATGTCCAGTATGGTGGCCACAAACTTAACTCGCATGCATCCGGGGAACAGGGATAGAACCCGGGTCATCTGTGTGAAAAGAGGGTGCACCAACTCCTGTGCATACCGTTAAGCCCTCATTTTTTACCTGTGTGTACATAAAACATGTTTTCTTATATGCTGCACAATAATCGGCCATTACTAATATACATTGATGAAGGCTTAAAAACTATGTCAGTCTCTAATATTTTTTTGCTTCACTACTTCCTAAAGTTTCTTTAAAGGAAAACAATATGCTAAGAATCCTACCACCAATCCTTACTAAGGATATGTGGCATCTTAACTCTTCCAGTGCTGGAACCGAATTTTGAAGGCCTTTGCAAACAGTTTGGATCCAGATGAGACGCCACAGAATGTGGCGTCTCATCAGGATCCAAACTGTTTGCTATTCTGATAGTATTCTTTGAAAAAAAAATAAAAAAAATGCTAATTTTAGAAATTCAGCAGACGACATTTTTGCAGACGACAAAGGGTTAATACCGTAAATCTACGAATATAATACGCACTTTTTTACCTACCGATTTTTTCTTCAAGTAGGGTGTGCGTATAATATACGAGTTTAGAGCAGAACAAAATTTTCCCTGTGCAAATTTTCAACTTAATCGCTTTTATTCGCTTCGCGGCAGCCATTTTGAACTACACCATTACATCAAAGGGGTGCAACATTAGGCTCGCGCTGTCGTTCGCCATTTGAGTCATTTGCGAAAATATTGAGAATTTGGCTCAATAAAAATCTTATTTGTGAAAATGCGAAAATCTAGTAAAATTTCATTGAAAACATCCGCCATTTATATCGGACTGGTTTTCTATATTTGTCTCTTTGTTTTAATGAAAGTGTTAACAATTCGAACAGTAAACGAAACCTGGTCTGTACCCGATATTGAGACATCGCTTTACCTTATTGTTATTGAAGTGCGCATGGTAGCTGGCCAATCAACAATGAGCTCCCTTACACATGAAATGACATTGTCGAATGAAACGTGAGAACGGGAGGAGCTATCGGATAATATTGGGTAATTCAAGCCCAGACACTGTATACTTTGAATACACAGTTAATATGGTCGTCTGTCTACAAAAAAGCGACTGGACGCTAAGTTGTATAAAGAGATTAGCAAATGAAAAAAAACAACTGACAATACCCGTAAATAAATATTTCTTAGCTGACCACTATTTATCTTTCTACCGCATATTTACCATATCTGAAGTAAAGAGTGGTAATTAAATAATTAGTTTTATGATGCTAATAGAGTCTATTACACAAATGTCTGCCGATTGCCAAATTAAATTGAAAGGTGATAATAAATGAATTTGTTTTTTACTCCCAAACTAGCCTTAAGGACAGCAGTATATTTTAATTAAAGAGATCATGAAAAACACAAGCGGTTTAATTGTATTTAAGTTATATTAAAGTATCTAGTTTGTAACACTTCGGAAAGATAATTCATCTGGACAACTATAAAAACGGAAGTAACCATTTTGTCTTCTTATTACTTTATTATTATTATAATTATTATCGTCCTGAATATTGTCAAATTGAATAAAATGTGAAAACAAAAAACAGCGTCTCTGCTTCTTTCTTTTGTAATTATGACTGCTTGACCCGGATGTCAGCAAGGGGCCCGTGTGTTATCGCTAACAATCAATGGTAATATAAACAATAGACGGAGATATTTATTATACAACTGTCATAACAACAGCACTATAACACATCCTGATCAATATACCGGGGTAATACTGTGAAACAGATAGTTGACAACACCAAATTGATTGCTATTTTCACAACACAAAAATATATTGACACATTTTTTCGGAAATGGCCGATTTCGGACACTGATTTTTTTAGTGCGTATTTTACTCGGATTTTCAATTTTTACTGATAAATTATGACCAAACTAGGGGGTGCGTATTATGCACGAGGGCGTATTATATTCGTGGATTTACGGTACATCATTTTGTATTAAACATTGACGTGGGATACCCGGCTGTTCAGTATGGTTGCATGCAATGAGGATCTTTGGTATTCTTTGCGTTTTTGATGTAAGTGATTGATGAAGAAAAACATGTGCCTTTAAAGAATTCTTTACATAAAAACATTGTTGTAACTATGCTAATTATACAGGGACTTGATAGCAATATTCTTTTATCCCGCTTTTACTTTCAAATTAGAGGTTTAACTTGCAATAAAGTCCTTGAACTAATTACAGCTTTCACACTGCATTACCTTAATGTTGATCGGAAATTTATTAACCTGCTATTAACACGTCATTTTGCTTCCTTTTGATTTGAGTAATGCCTCAATATTGGTGCAATGTTCCATAAGGTAATTAACTGTGCTAAAAGCAAGATAAATAAACAAGCCGCCATTTTGGATGAATGCTTACTTACGTTTTATCCATGTGAAACTACCCAGTTACGTATACATAAAGAGTGCTGATGATTCTAACATACACATCCTGATTTGCTTCATCAGCAAGCCATGAGGCAAAACTAAAATACATCGGTGGAAAATTCACTTTTGGATTCTGATGAGCAAAAGACGCATGTTTTTTTCATGGGCGTTTTTCAAATTGAATTTTAATGAAACAGTATTATCACTGCGAATATATCAAAATTGTACTTGAATATTCTTATAATGCTATTTGTATGCAGTAAGGGAATGAAACTAAAGTGAATTATGCACTTAAGATAATATATTTTTTCCATGAAAATTGCTGATAATTCTATGAAAGCACAGAATTCCAATTTGAACACATACTGGTATTGCAGGGCAATAATCTAATGTATCTTACGAATGGAGAGATACATTTTTGTCCCCTACAGGTTTCACCGACTTATGGTTTGCGCTCTGTGTGTCTGTCTGTCTGTGAGTCTGTCTGTCACTTTTCTGGATCCTGTGATTACTTTAAAAGTTCTTCATATTTTTTCATTAAACTTGAAATATAGATAGATGGCATTATGGACATTATGCACGTCATTTCATTTTGTTCTTATGTCAAAAATTCTGTTTGCTATGGCAACAAAAAATATTTATTTTTTTTAATTCTGACAATGGTGGAGCCGGTAGTGGACATATATTGCTTGGCAATAGTCTTGTTTGTATTACTTCTGTCTTATAATGATAACATTGTTTTGTTTTGTTGCCATAAATATTAATGTGTTTTGCTTTCATGATACAATTTAATCAATTTGAATAAAAATGTCTTTAAATGGGATGAACAGTGAATTTCAATATCTTATTTTACACAAAAACAATTTCCTCTTAATTTAAAAACCTGAATTTATTTAAAAGTGAGATCATCTCTGCTGTACAAAGGCTCATAAAAAGGGTTTAACAGTTTCAAGGTACAAAGAGTGTCCAGGCAGGCTGAAATGAAACAAATGACCTTGTTGAAAGACAGATATTGCTAGCGAACATAACCATTTTTCTGTGTTACACCTCAAACTGTTCAGAAGCGTAATTTAGTAATTGTTGTCTGCAGTAAACAAGAAGTTGGAGCATAGAATAAGTGTTGCTTGATGACAGAAAGTATGCAATTAACAGAAAGATAATGAATGTAACATATTTTTCCAAAATTTTAAACATTTTTTTGCCATTGAATTACAGCCTTTTGTACTGATTATTCAGGAGAGCAAAATTTCTTTCAGATTTTTTGAGACACAACATCAATTATGATAAATATTTTGAAGGTGCAAGTTTTAACACATGTTCGTAGTATTTTAAATAAAACCACAATAACCTTCAAAGGACATTAAAGAGAATAACAAAAATATTTTTTGTGTTACCACTGATGCGTTAAAATGCACGTTTTCTTTTGGTTCTTAGAAAAAATGCATGTAGTGTGAAATTCCCCATCTTGGCTCCGGAAGTGAAGTTATAGGCTTATGGAGCCATTGACACTTTTAGCACCACTGATTGGTGTACAAAGACAATCAAATGCACAATAGTAACAGCCAATTGTATCATTTAATTGATATCAATTACATTGATTTTAGCACTTATTTATTGATCATTGGTGGTCAATACAGACAAATATTTTCATAACTGTAAGAAATGCCTTTTTGTTAAGAAACTAGGTTATGATTGGCAAACAAAAGAACATATTTTGTTCATAGACAGTTTGTCTTAATATGCATTTAATTTATTATAGATTTTTTGAAATTATAGTTGAACAGTTACTTAATGGAAGACAACAAAAAATGATGTGGATGACAAGTACAATTTTAAATACTTTTATGAGGAATAGTGTGTCTCAGCAAATAAATCAATCTAACTATATAATACCCAGTTAATGAAGTGCTAATGTTATTTTTATGCTCTCCCATTTTCACAAGTAGCAAATTCAGTAGTGTGAAATGACAATTAATGTTGACTTTTCTTGTTCAAATAAATTGGTTTAAGAGAGTTAATAGCAGTAAAACTGCACAAGTCTGTTCTGTTCTGTTGTGAGAAACCCTTTTAAGCATACTATGTAAATTTGAAAATGTTATTATTACCCTGTCTGGATCAACTGCTGTGATAGAAGCTGCCAAAGTATGGCGTACAGAGCTGCTATAATTCAATTAAGCTTTTGTGTAAATATAACTTAAGTAAATTTGATTTGTGATGGCCGTTTTTCTAAGGTTGCATCAGAAAACAAACTGGTTTTGCCATGATGAAGTCAAATGATGGGTTTTTGGCCAGCTCCAACAAAAATAAAGGGAAAATGTTTTTGATGGAAACTTGACTGCTGTTACAGCTGCTTGTATGTTATTGGAAAACCAAGAAAACACTATTTCTGACAGGCTCCGTTTATTGTTTCTGTGTATCAATGTTTTATTCAAGCTGTTAAATGAGTCCAGGTACAGAAAGTTTGACTGATGAATAGTCGGTTAGGTGAATTTGTTTATTTTCGCAAATAGGGATTGAAGAATAGTGGGCTCATTCTATTATTGTGAAAGCCATTCTGTAGACATATCTGAAGTCAGGCAGCTAAAAATAATACATAAACAGCTCAACAGGTGCATAGAGGGGGCTAAATTTTCTGGTAATATTTGTCTCTGCAAAGTGGTCTTTACCCATGTATTGTACCTTCTCAGAAATTCTAATCAAATATTGTTAAACATTTTTAATCAATAATACAGAATTAATGTAAAGCCCAATTATGATCCCCCTGTGAAAATTAATAGAAAAATTCCAGAATTATTCATGAATAATTACGGCATACATGTGTAGAATATTTAAGAAATGTCGAATGGCAGCGTCTAGAAATCAAGATTCAAGAATTCTTTTATGAATAATTCCAGAATTTTGGTTTTAGAATATTTTGGAAATTCATTCTATACTAAATTTTGAAATTTTAACTTTAATTCTTGGATATAATATTGAAAACACGTAAAATGGCTGTTTTTATAAATCATGCTTCAAGAGTGGATTCATCAAAGACCATATTATTATCACTACTTATAATTGAAGAATGATAAATTCTGGAACCCGGAATGTCACTTTTCTAGAATATTTGGAGATTTAAGTCTAAACTATAACATCAAAATATCACAATTAAAGTGAAACAGAAAAAAAGTAGGATATGATGATATGATGGGTCATGGTGATGATGAATTAAATTTTTCACTATTGTGATAATAAAGATACATATTATTAATAATGAAGATACTGACTATGAATAATAAAGATACTGATGATGAAGACTGATGCTGGTGGTTGCGGCGGCGGTGGCAGTTGCAGAATTATAATTATGCCAGTCTTATGACTGGAAAAAGTACCTTTATTTCATTCAAATATCTGAGCTGCTTGTTTGAAATACTGCTTTTGACATTTTTTGTGCCCTTACCGTTTATTTATTGTTTTTTTTTCCAGAGAGTTGAAATACATAGCCTTAGCTCAGGGATTATTGTTATAGCTGTTTGATATTTATAATTGTATAAACCTTTCAAGAATTGTGATTTGTGAATAGACATTTATGATCATCAAAAGCTGATGAACATTTACCCCATCTAGGTGTTTATTACTTTTAGAGCTTGTAAGCCTTTCATACTGTATCTTTTTTCTGTTAGCAAATCTTACACTGGTAGGTTTAATGAAAAATAATAGTGGTAGAGTTACAGTAGTTCCCCCGCATGGCGCTACAACCTCAACTCGATTCTAAGGATTCTAGTACAGACGTCTCCTGTGTTCACATCAAATTACAGACCTGTCCTCAGTTCGCAGCCAAGAAAAGAGCTGTCCTGAGTTAACATCAATGTGCAGACCTGCCCTGCATTCACAACAAGTAAAGACCTGGCCTGAGTTCACACCAAAGTACAGGCCTCCAGGGATCATATTTTCCAGCAACATTAATCGGTCTGGATTTAAATGGGGAAAAAGTGTCCGAAATTTTTTATCCGAAATTATGACAAATTACGTTAAAATATATACCATTGATTTTGCTATTCATGAAGAGTGTATAATAATGTACAAGTTAAATTGCCTTAAGCATTTTTTTAAACGGAACATACAAGTTTTTTCAAGTGGTTTTATCATTAGCTATTTCATTGTTGTTTCGGTAACTGTTTTATCTGACTTTTCATCGTTGTCAATATTATTAATCTGTGTAAGTCTATACCGATGTTTTAAATCATTGTCGACTCGATAATAACTTACACACATGCATTGAATCTAACAAATGTCTGTGCGTAGGTTGGCTACTGGCAATAATAAAACCAAATAGTTGAAAAACAATTCGTGTACGTTATAGTTTGTTGTCGAAAAAAACACGGCCGATAGTTAAGATGCGTAGGGATTAAATCACGAGTGCGAAGCAGGAGTGATAAAAAACCATGCATCTTAACTTTCGGTCGTGGGTTATTCAACAACAAACAATAAGTACACGAATTATTTCGATTCTAACACGATTTTTACTAAAGATTTATAAAATGTATACTATTTTCTTGTGTACTATTTTATGTGAAGTTCTGCCCATAAAAATAACTTTCGGCTGTTCTGTCAATCAAAACCGCAACTTTCATTCATTTATTGCCGGATTATTACGCTGGTGGAAAATGTATCGGCATGTTTTGTTTAGTTACAGCGCGTGCTTTCAGTGTATAAGGTCCGCCCACAATTATTCAGAATATCCGATTTTCTTCTTTGTTTATATGAAAGTTTACTGACTGTATCATGCATGAAATGCACAATTTCCACAAGGATAACATCGAGGTTTTAATCTCCGAAGTAACTGTCAGCGATTTTAATTGTGGACGAGCACACATTACGGACCGATTAGTGTGCCAGTAAAATTATCGATTGATATTGACACTTGGTTATTCACGCTTGACTAATACACAACCGCGCGAATCTTCGTTGTTTGGGGTCATACGCTGATACTAGTCGGCTGACGTGCAATAGACTGGTCCTGACCGGTTTAGAGACTGCAGTGAATGGTTTCATCACACCTTCTAATCGAGATAAGAATGTAATTAGGGTATGCTAGCATGTGCACTGCGTAATCGATTTCATGACATTGGAATTTTAGCAAACAGAATCAGACCGACTCTTTGGGATTTTCAATCGGTCTTTCATGACCCCAATCGGTCTAGGACCGACAAAACCGAAAAAAATATGATCCCTGCAGGCCTCTATAGTAAAAACCTGTTCCCGGTTCACACCATTTTACAGATCTGTCAAGTTAATTGGCACCAACATATAACAAAAAGTATCCAATTGTATTAATTAGAATATATTTAATCAACAGAGCTTAGCATATAAATACTTTCTGCCGACCACTTGATAGCTTTTGAAGGTATTCAGAGTATTTTACATAACACTCATAATTATAATACTTTTTTTCTCATCTCTGAATTACTTATTGCTTCAATAAGAACAAGATGAGAGATTTATCAAAGACAACAAAAATAACAAAGTTCCTTATTCTTTTATCTTTAATAAGTAAAACCACACATTAGGGAACAAGTGCAAGAATGCAAATATAATAAAAACATGGAAGGAAAATGAAGCTCTCTAAGTTTCTGAACCCGAGTGCTGTGCTTTAATAAGGGCTTTAAAAAGGGGGAAAATGTTTTGTTTATTACAAAAACTCAGCGGCACAGGTCTGTAGAGTTATTAAAACCTTGTTTATTGTAATTAAGAAAGCATGCCTTGTGGGAATATAAGAGAGTTTCTAAATTGTTTCTAACACCTTGTGAAAAATGTTTGGGGCTTAAGTTGGGTTTATATGGGATCATATGATGCCTTGTGAACTGCCTTTCACCATGTGTTTGTGACCGTATAATGATGGTTCTTTCCTAATCCTGGCTGACTCTTGTTGGAGTTACATTCATGTTTGCATGTCTTTCAAGACATATAATAATTGTAAATAAAACAAAGAAAGAAGCAGGCACATGCAAAAATGGCAATAAACATTAAACAATTATTGTTTAATGTTTCAGACCATTCGGTTTAATTGCCTGTTTTGCCAAAAGCAAAACCTAATTAAGAAAATTGTCGTCAAGAGACTGAACAATTATTATTCTTTGTGCAAGTTTTTACTTGGAGTGCTAATGTTCCAATTAAACCTAAAAAGTTTATAATTATAAACACCTGGCTCAAAATTGCCAAAATGCAGATAATATTATTATGCCCCCCTGTATATTGTTTTGCTCATGTCGGTCCATCCGTATGTCTGTATGTCCATATGTCCGTCCACCAGATGGTTTCCAGATGATAACTCAAGAACGCTTAGGCCTAGGATCATGAAACTTTATAGGTACATTGATCATGACATGCAGATGACCCCTATTGATTTTGAGGTCACTAGGTCAAAGGTTAATGTCACAGTGACCCAAAATCGTAAAATGGTTTCCGGATGATAGCTCAAGAACGCTTATGCCTAGGATCATGAAACTTCATAGGTACATTGATCATGACTGGCAGATGATCACTATTGATTTTCAGGTCACTAGGTCAAAGGTCAAGGTCACGGTGACCCGATATAGTAAAATGGTTTCTGGATGATAACTCAAGAACGCTTATGCCTAGGATCATGAAACTTCATTGGTACATTGATCATTACTCGCAGATGACCCCTAATGATTTTCAGGTCACTAGGTCAAAGGTCAAGGTCACGGTGACTCAACTTAGAAAAATGTTTTCCGGATGATAACTCAAGAACGCTTAGGCCTAGGATCATGAAACTTCATAGGTACCCGCAGATGACCCCTATTGATTTTCAGGTCACAAGGTCAAAGGTCAAGGTCACAGTGCCAAAAAATGTATTCACACAATGGCTGCCACTACAACTTACAGCCCATATGGGGGGCATGCATGTTTTACAAACAGCCCTTGTTTTATTACGACATTTATGCATAACCTATTAATTTTGAAAATTTTGATTTATCTAATTGTATTATTGATTGCATTTCAAAGCGTTTGTAGATCTATGCAAAAAACTTACTAAAAAATGTACATTATAATAGTCAATAAATGGGTTCTTAGAGTGAGCTAGGAGCCTTAACCTACAGCCGCTTTTGCTCTGATATCTAATGGAGCAATTGTGAGCAAAATTTATTATTTGGGCATTCATAAAAGCATGTACTATTTGATTCTATTGAAATTATCTTTCGGTGAAAAGGGATGGCAGTTATGATCTTAAATGTTAACAGGTTATACAAGGACACACTGTGCTATTAAATCCTGTACTTAAACCTTGAATGTGTTTTATACTCAAATGGTTGTTGATTTTACAAATTACATGTTCCAGTCACCCCCTATGTAGTTAAAAATAGGGCATCGTTAATAATAAAGTCTCTGTATTACAGATCTAAAGAAAACCCTGTTAAATTTCTGATTTGTCATTAGAAACCTTGTTTAACTTCTCATGTACTTTTAGAGCAGTCATACATTTATCTTGTATTATTTATTTTTCCCATTTTAATTCAAAGAACAAAGAGATAAATTCTTTTCTTCGAGTCTAAGAATGATGCTGTTCTTCCAGAAGTCAGGCTGTATTCATTTATTCAGCATGAATGAAAACTTGTTAGTTATTAAGAAAAGAATTAGTTGGCTTTAAAAAGGGCTTACAACCTAGGGGGTGCCAGATCAAGTCAGAGTAGGGAGCAGCCCCTGCTGCTTATTCTTAAAGCAGTTACCCAATCTGTGAAGAACAAAGCTAAGCAATCCCTTTAACAGTTACTGTTATCTTCAGTCTACATCAAGTCAATGTCTGCTGGGACAACTGAGGAAAATAAAAGCAAAAAAGGTTAATGAGCTTATATTATCATCTCGAATTAAATGCATGAATCACAGTTGTTTCAGAAACTTTGGGATTAATGAAGATATGTGAAAATAGTTTAAGGGCTTAATGTCAGAGTGCCATATCAAATGCATGATATTTTATAGAGAAAAATACTTAACGGTAAAAGCACCAGAAATTTATTTTTTATGCTAACTGGATTACATAATTTTTTATAGGTCAATATAAAGGAAAGCAAGTTTTTAAAAGTCTTTTTGTATCATTACAACTTATTCAGAGAAAAATGTTACTTTTAATCAGTCGTAGAAAAACTGCCAGCTTACAAAGCACCATATTTCATTTCATGATTCATCTTGTTCTTTATAAATGTTTTGAGCTATGGTACAAGCAAACTGGAGGATCATATAAAGTTCGGAGGTGTTATTTTGTCATTTTATTATTCATCTGTGGTAGAGAACTAGCGCAATCATGTTTTTATACGCCTGGTTTAAAAAACAGGACGTATTATAATTTCACCCTTGGCGGGCAGCGGGCGGGCGGCGTCCACAGCAGTGTCCATTCTCTAATTCAAATAGTTTTCATCCGATCTTCACCAAACTTGGTCAGAAGTTTTGTCTAGACAATATCTAGGTCAAGTTCGAATATGGGTCATGCTGGGTCAAAAACTAGGTCACAGGGTCACTTAGTGCATTTCAAGGATTAAGCATGGTGTCCGCTCTCTAATTGAAGTTGTTTTCACCCGATCTTCACCAAACTTGGTCAAAAGTTGTGTCTAGATGATATGAAGGTCAAGAACAAATATGGGTCATTCCGGGTGAAAAACTAGGTCACGAGGTCACATAGTGCATTTCAAGCATTTAGCATGGTGTCCGCTCTCTAATTAAAGTAGTTTTCATCCGATCTTCACCCAATTTGGTCAGAAGTTGTGTCCAGATGATATGTACTTCAAGTTCAAATATGGGTCATGCAGAGTCAAAAACGAGGTCATGAGGTCACTTAGTGCATTTCAAGCATTAAGCATGGTGTCCGCTCTCTAATTGAAGTAGTTTTCATCCGCTCTTCACCTAATTTGGTCAGAAGTTGTGTCTAGATGATATGTTTGTCAAGTTCAAATATGGGTCATGCCGGGTCAAAAACGAGGTCACGATGTCACTTAGTGCATTTCAAGCATATAGCATGGTGTCCGCTCTCTAATTGAAGTAGTTTTCATCTGATCTTCACCGAATTTAGTCAGATGTTACGTCTAAATGATATCTAGGTCAAGTTTAAATATGGGTCATGCCGGGTCAATAACTAGGTCTCGAGGTCACTTAGTGCATTTCAAGCATTGTGAATGGTGTCCAAAACCTTCGAACAGGCGTATCTTGTGACAGTTTGGAACTCTTGTTTAAATTTGTTTTAATTACTTTAAATTTATTAAATGTAAATAAATTAATTTGAGTACGGTACTTTCTAATTAATAATCAATTCAGGCATTCTGGCATATACACAATTATTTAGGAATCCAACAATCATGTCTAACTTTAAATAAATAGTTGACTAGATGCCATTTTTGGGGATTTATTTTGTTTTTCTTACTCATAGAGTTATTTTCTTTCAGAGGTTAGAACATCTACATACTTGTCCCATCAACAGTGTTACAAATCTTATTTCAATCTTTATCTTAAGTGGAAAATATGATGATATCGATTAGAATAATAACTAAATCCCTTACAAATCCCAAAGATTTCAAATCAGGAATGGAATAATACCTACAAAGAATAGAAACATCTGGATCATCATCATCTGAGATTTATTGAGTAATCCAGCATGTTGTTCTTAAATCTCTTATACATTGGTAAATATATTGGACTTAAAAAAAACATTATATTCAGTTTTTAGTTGGTTGCGTTAGGGGCCGACTAAATTTACAGAGCATATTTTGCAAATCAGTATGTGCTTAGAAGCATTTTGAAAATATTGATAAGAGTGGTGAAGGGTATATTCAAACCCTCAAACCATTTTTAGCAAAATTTATATCACAATCTGGTTATAATTATTTGTTTGTAATGGAAAATCATCTGGGCCGGGCCATGCCTTACGAATAAGTAAAATAGTTATGGGTTCTATTTATTGCTTACGGAATACCTTAAGGGCCATCGTGGTTACCCATTAAAATCCAGAGGGCAATGCGATAGTATGATGGCGACAATGCGATAGTACAATGGCGACAATGCGAAAGTAAAAGGGTGACAATGTTGCCATCGTATTGTCGCACTGTCGTCACCGTATTATCGCATTATTGTATTGTCGCCATTGTACTATCGCACTGTCGCCATTGTACTATCGCACTGTCGCCATTGTAAAGTCGCACTGTTGTCATCGTATTATCGTACTATGGCATTGTCGCCATCATACTATTTGCACTGTCGCAATTGTATTGTCGCGCTGCTGCTATCGTACTATCGCATTTTCACGTTTTTGCATTGTCGCCATCATACTATCGCATTGTCGCCATCATACTATCACGTTGTCGCCATTGTTCTATCGTATTGTAGCCACCGTACTATCACGCGTTTAATGTGTAACCATGATGGCCCTAACGAATTCCGTAATTGCTTTTTTTATGCCCCCGGATTGAAAGATCAGGGGTATATTGTTTTTGGCCTGTCTGTCATTGTATGTGTGTGTGTGTCCCAAAACTTTAACCTTGGTCATAACTTTTGCAATATTAAAGATAGCTACTTCATATTTGGCATGCATATGTATCTCATGGAGCTGCACATTTTGAGTGGTGAAAGGTCAAGGTCATCCTTCAAGGTCAAAGGTCAAAAAAACAAATTCAAAAACTTTAACCAAAACTTTAACCTTCTTCATAACTTTTGCAATATTGACCATAGCAACTTGATATTTGGCATGCATGTGTATCTCATGGAGCTGCAAATTTTGAGTGGTGAAAGGTCAAGGTCATCCTTCAAGGTCAAAGGTCAAATTTATGGCTTCAAAGCGGCGCAATTGGGGGCATTGTGTTAATGACAAACACATCTCTTGTTGATATTCTTAAATGTTTAAAGTTCAGTCATGAATTAAGATTGTTTTGGGTATTTTTAAGAAGCTTGTCCATATTTTGGTACATCATTATAATAGATAAAATAATTACTACAGAAGTAGTGCAGTGAACATTTCTTATACAATGAAGTTATATAGATGCACTTAATGACAATCAACAAGTTTTCTGAAAGGTTCAAATCTAGTCTAAGCTAAATGAACCTCTGCACACAAATTTTCAATAGTCATTACCAACATATGTATGCTTCTTATTCATATTTTGAAATTTTTTAAACTTACAACAAATATTTGAATGCAATCAAAGGCTTTTTCAAAAATGTAGCCTTGTTGCTGACTATATCCTCAGCATGATTAAGTGTATCATTCTTGTAATTGAATAATCAATAAAGCAGGTGAATGTCAACTATGAGATCTGGAAATAACATTAATAACTATGTGTGTGTTGTGTTATTGTATGTTTAACTTAAATTTATTTATCAATCATATTTTAAATTAATAATATATATTGATACGCACCTCTCAAAAAATGTTTTGCGCAAAATATTGTCTAAATTTAGCTTGTGCAGTTTACATATGCTATCTTGACCAGGGATGTCACACTTAAGGTGTTACATTCATTAACCCATTTATGCCTAGCATCTAGAAACAAGGCATTGGCAAACAGCGTAGACCCTGAGGAATTTCAGTAAGAAAAATTCTAAATATAGAAATAAAATATACTAGAAATCCCTAATTTTTGAAATAAAGTGATCCAATTTAGAAGGATGAGAGAGTCCACTAGGCATAAATGGGTTAAAGTTCTTGTGAAGTTTCCTCTAAACATATTTCCACCATATCATTTTTAGAAGTCAATTTTTAAAGGCAGAAGATCTGGTACTTACCAGATAAAGCAGATGCCCCCAGAGAAACCAAAAATGGCAATCGTCTTGATTTTTTGTAGGATAGCTTGTTTAATTAACTAAGAGAAACAAAGATTTTTTTAAATACCGATGTTACACAAATTCCAAACTGATGTCTACTGGTTATGATTTGCAGAAAAAATATACAAGAACAAAGTGTAAAACAAGAAAACAAATGCTTTTGATTTATTTTAAATGTTAAAGGCAGAGTTTGATTTTTTGACAGCAAACAATGGTATGCCATGGTTGATAATGTCAAAGCTGATGCTTACAATCTCCCTACTCAGAACATGTTTACAAATTGGTTAACCATGATGAAATTTTTATCCTTGTTTTGTTCTTCTGGGTTGTTGAATTATTGCTGACGGCAGAGAAATGAGGGATGAATTATTAGGGCCAAAAGGATTGCAACAGAATCATTCATGAATAATTGGACAGTTTTCTCCCCAAAATTGGGAATGTTTTGTGGGTAATGATGCTGATTAATTCCCTCTTTGAGCCCAATGTAAGCACCGGGAATAAATGCAGAGACTGAAAATGTTGCTTATGTCCAATCAAATAGAAAGATATGTCAAATTGTCCACTATAATGGGTGCTGACGACAGTAAATTGGTATCCATTTTTATTTGCAATAACAACAGTGGTAGAGAGCACACTGTTATTTGCTTCAAAATATAGTTAAGTTACAGAAGGAGAAAATTACAAAAAACCCAGGTGTAATTGATTTTATTAGTGTAGATATTTTATATATTTAGTCACAATCACTTATGACTCACCTGTTCTCTATGCAAAAATAATCTAGAAAAAATACTTATTTTTGTTTTACGTTATCTTCTTGTCAAAAGAAGCAAACATTTATATCGTATAAGACGATCTAGCATGGAATATTCTTTTGAAGACAATCATTTTCATACTTTGTGTCTCTCATATCCTAAGCTAGACCGGCAAATTATTGCCCGTGTTTGCCAGATAACGTTTGCCCACTAATCCATGCTAATAGTCATTTAACATCTTTGTTTAATCATTATGACAAGTTGTTGACTCTCGTTTCTTTGTGTCACAGTGCTAGATTAGAGGTACTCCAACCTTGATGGGGGCTGGCAACCTTTGACCCCAGAGGAAGGCGCAGAGGTGCAACAGTAACCTGGATGCACAGGAATCCTGGGTCTCTGGCTAAGCGTTTGTTTAACAGCAGTGGCCTTAATGTGTGAAACAAATGGGAAATATTTCATCCACTCATAAGGTAATTGATTGAATGTGTATCGCTTTCCCACCTGCAGAGAATAATTAAGAATCTCCTAATGATACAGATTATCATTTATTTTTGAGGATAGTTCATTATGACATAACAGATGAAGGTAAGGCATTTCAGTTTGTAATATAACAGCCTCCTAAGAGGTATAATATAACTAAAAAAAATAATGTCATTCTTTATGCTTATCTAATTATATATGTATAGCTTCTTCAATACTGGTATCTGTGATGTGAGTATATGTAATGATTATTTTGAACAAAGTGGAAAATCATGGTAATTTGATTGCTGTACTGCAGGCAGGCAGGGTTGGGAGTTGGTGGCAGTGGTTCCTGGGTTATTGGTTAGGTTAGAATTGACCACTCTTAATGAAACTTTTAATGTAGCAAGCTTGCATGGAGACCCCTTAGGTCAATGTCACTAGTGCTACAAATAGAAATATTTGTTTCCATATGGGATAAATTGGGTGTAGGTCAAGGTCACAGTTAATAAATATAGTAACAAACTGCTTTTGCTCAGTCACTTTAACTTGGATAGATAGTTGTGATGAATTTGTGTGTGTAGGTAACTTGTACAGAGACCTTAGCTTGGGATTGCATAAATATTTATGCCCCCCTTCGAAGAAGAGGGGGTATATTGTTTTGCCCATGCCGGTCCGTCCATTCGTCTGTCCGTCCGTCCACCAGATGGTTTCCGGATGATAACTCAAAAACGTTTACGCTAAGGATCATAAAACTTCATAGGTACATTGATCATGACTGGCAGATGACCCCTATTGATTTTGAGGTCACTAGGTCAAAGGTCAAGGTTTCAGTGACTTGTTCTTGGATGCAGTTTAGGACCACATTTGCAGATTATATTATGTACTGGTGTCGTGGGGTCTCCGTCCCCACCAGATGGTTTCCGGATGATAACTCAAGAATGCTTACGCCTAGAATCATGAAACTTCAGAGGTACATTGGTCATGACAGGCAGATGACCCCTATTGATTTTGAGGTCACTAGGTCAAAGGTCAAGGTCACAGTGACTCGTTTTTGGATGCAGTTTAGGACCACATTTGCAGATTATATTATGTACTGGTGTCGTGGGGTCTCCTTCCGTCCACCAGATGGTTTCCGGATGATAACTCAAGAACGCTTATGCCTAGGATCATGAAACTTCATAGGTACACTGATCATGACTGGCAGATGACCCCTATTGATTTTGAGGTCACTAGGTCAAAGGTCAAGGTCACAGTGACTCGAAATAGTAAAATGGTTCCGGATGATAGCTCAAGAATGCTTACGCCTAGGATCATGAAACTTCATAGGTACATTGATCATGACTGGCAGATGACCCCTATTGATTTTCAGGTCACTAGGTCAAAGGTCAAGGTCACAGTGAATCGAAATAGTAAAATGGTTTCCGGATGATAACTCAAGAATGCTTACGCCTAGGATCATGAAACTTCATAGGTACATTGATCATGACAGGCAGATGACCCCTATTAATTTTCCGGTCACTAGGTCATAGGTCAAGGTCACAGTAACTGGAAACAGTAAAATGGTTTCCTGATGATAACTCAAAAATAATTAGGCCTAGGATCATGAAACTTAATAGGTACATTGATCATGACTGGCAGATGACCTCTATTGATTTTTAGGTCACTAGGTCTAAGGTCAAGGTCAAAGTGACAAAATCGTATTCACACAATGGCTGCCACTACAACTGACAGCCCATAATTGGGGGGCATGCATGTTTTACAAACAGCCCTTGTTTAAAATTTAAATGAATTATACCTAAAAGCTGGTTGCATGTCATTTTCATGTTTCTTGTTTTATTTTTTTGTTGTTAAAAAATAAATCATTTATGTCAGTTGAATGACTTATAATCTTTAGCAGAGGACCTTCACACTTTTTGAATCATCACACAATCACAGTGGGGGCATACTTGATATATGTTAGCTATTACTGTATATCACTCTTTATTTTGTGATTTCTCATACTTTCAAGTAATTATATTTTATTATGCAAGTCATTTTATTCAATCATCTTTATTTATCGCTTTTATACCTCTTACAATAATATATATGCCACAAAATGTTACACGAACCATGACAGATTATTACCCATGATGTTCACATAAAGCGCATTAAAATACCATATGAATGAAAATGTTTAAATAACAACCCGGCAGTCAATGTAATATTTAACTATCCAGTCTTCCTTCAATTGTATCGGTCTTTTTTTTTTACCCCTGCACATGCCTCTGCGAAATCAAACAATATTCAATTACCTTGTAATTTTCAATGATGTATTTGGTTAAATAATTTTAAATGCTTGTAAAACATCCAACCCCACCTGGACTTGATTCTACATGAGCAGTGAGGTGTCATGTCTTTTCTCACCAAATTGCTCTTCTTGATAAAAATCTCCTATCAACATTTAATTCATGTGCCATAACCAAAGCATTTTGTGGATGATTGACGATTTCGAAAATGGAGCAAATTCAATTTGACTTCTCTTTGTGAAAATGATCAGAAACAAACAAACTCTGATTTGTTGTAAAGGCCCAAAAGATACTCACAAATAGATTTGAGTTTGAGATTAGATTTCTCTCCGTTTTGAAACTGTTGCACATTTTATATGGTTCAATTATTTTGGTCATTAAAGAAGATTTTGACAATTTAAAGAGAACTGTTTGAAATGAGTTAAATTTGATATACTTTAAAATGTTATCTTTATTAAAGCATTTTTGGAATAACTTTAAATTAAGGTTTTTAACAAGTTACAATATAATAATGATTTTATAGTTATGTAAAAAATAATTAGGCTAATTATCTATTATTCAATCTAAAATTTATAATGCTAGAGACTACTTAAATTGACAACAACTATGTATAATGTAATATTAGAAAGTTTGTTATATTTGAAACATTAAAATGTCCCCATATTTTCATAAAATATTAACAAATAAGTTTTACGTTCAAAACATGTTACATTTTTAACGATGTTTGTTATAGGGATTAAATACATTTGATTAATTTTTTTTTGTGTTTTGTCAATTACAAATTTTCGTGATTTAAATCATATTTAAGGTAACATTTTAGATATTCCCAAATTAAAAATTCACCACTAATAGAAAGTGAATTCTCAGTGAAGCATGTACAAACTTTCTCTTTCACATTTAAATGTATTTCTTAAATCTATTTGATGTTTATCGATCAAAACCTAGGGAATGTTGTGAACAAGAAGAATGGCTAATTGTGGTTTAACAACAATATTGCTTCAATTTCAACCGCAGCGCCAAAATGTATGCGTTTTTACACTCACAATATGTATCAGTACGTTCTTTTTTTACTCATTGCTTTCAATTGTAGCTCTAATGAAAGGTCTTGGCCATACAGCCAGGTTTGATACCACATAATTAAGGACGGTCCATAGGTTGGGGATATGCAATTAAGAACAAAATCTGAGGCTCTGTTATTAATTTCTTAAACGTTTACCCGTGACCTGTCAATTTGGAAAAAAGTGCTCTTTTATGACAAAAGTGACTAGCCTGTGTGGATTAAAGTCCAGTGGCTGGTGCACTACAGATATTGGTTTCTTGAAATAGGAGAGAAGAATGCGGTACACGGGTGACAATGGGCAGAGGTGAGGGGTCATGGGGAGCAAAAGATGCGCGGCTTCGGCGAAGTGACTGTACATCAAGGAGGGACTAAAATTAGCAGTGAAATCGGAGTGATGACATTTCGATGAATAATACTGGATTCGGGTAATTAATGGTTTAAAAAAATGTATGGTGTAGGCAAACAGTATTGATTGATGACTTTGGAAGATTTGGTTGTTTATCTCTCTTTTTTGGGTCTGGTATGTGCCATGTCGACTACTAGTTGGTGGATATGGTGGTATTGGTTATTTGAGATGCTTGAAAAATGTGGACAGTAGGGTTTAATTATTTGTGGATTAAGTTTATGTGAACTCGGCTTAATTACAGTGAGTGTAATTAACCAGGGATTGCTTTACATTTAGTGATCTGTAATTGGGTTTAATAGTCTCAAGGTAAGTAAAAAAATCACTTTATTAAAAAAAATTAGTACATTAATTGAAGATACAAAAAACTTCTTTTATTTCATGATTTTTGTGTATTCATTGGTTACTTTAAATGAGCTATTATTAAGAATAATCCATGAATAAGTTAAATTAAGTTTAATATTACAATCTGTTGGTTTAATTTGTGAGATAATTTACAGTCATGTAAAATATTAAGAATGAATATTAAAGTGATTGAATGAGGTATTATTATTTTTGTATAAGTGAATAAGCAAGTGTTATAAAATATAGTATAATTGAACAGAGAAGTATATTGTCTAACAATATACCGTAATGTGATTTGTTGGGGTTCAGAATTTTATAATATGGTGTTCATTTGACAATTAATTTGGACTTGGTCTTAAATTCTAATAGCCTATACAGTTTTAAGATTCGTCATCAATTATTTTGCTCAGTATTAAAATAAAACTCTGCCTATTCAAAACATAGTCACAAATGAATGTTCCCATTTTTTTTCTGGAAACTTGAAGTTCTGTCTGATGTTTTTTGTCTTGAAGCTGTAAGTTGTTATAAAACCTCTCCCTGAAACCAGTTGGAAAGCAGATAATGGCTTGGATAATGTCTTGCCCAGATGGGGATCAAACAATTTTAACCTGTCTTGATGAAAACTTGTAATTTAAAACATCTTCCCAAAAAATATTGAATATAAAAAATGGTATTGTTAAATTATAAACATCTGGAAATTATCTTCTGGTAATTTAATTATGGGTGAGACAGAAAAAAACAAATAGTTTAAATATGTGGAGAATATTTTGTGGAAAAGTAAGAAATACTAAAAATTTGACAGGATCTGATGTGCAATTTCAATACCTATATATTTACCATCAAGTATAGATGATGATTTATATAGCAGCTCCCTAACATTAAGATTGGAGTAATATTTTCTAACCATGGAGTCAATATTGTTACCAAGCTTTATGGGAATATAATTTACCATAAGATTCTGTAACTAATAAAATAAATATTGATACTGTGTGTGTTTTTATGTCCCCCACTATAGTAGTGGGGGACATATTGTTTTTGCCCTGTCTGTTGGTCTGTTTGCGCCAACTTTAACATTTTGCAATAACTTTTGCTATATTGAAGATAGCAACTTCATATTTGGCATGCATGTGTATCTCATGAAGCTGCACATTTTGAGTGGTGAAAGGTCAAGGTCAAGGTCATCCTTAAAGGTCAGAGGTCAAATATATGTGGCATAAATCGCTAATTTTATGAATACTTTTGCAATATTGAAGATAGCAACTTGATATTTGGCATGCATGTGTATCTTATGGAGCTGCACATTTTGAGTGGTGAAAGGTCAAGGTCATCCTTCAAGGTCAGAGGTCAAATATATGTGGCCCAAATCGCTTATTTTATAAATACTTTTGCAATATTGAAGATAGCAACTTGATATTTGGCATGCATGTGTATCTCATGGAGCTGCACATTTTGAGTGGTGAATGATCAAGGTCATCCTTCAAGGTCAGAGGTCAAATATATGTGGCCCAAATTGCTTATTTTGTGAATACTTTTGCAATATTGAAGATAGCAACTTGATATTTGGCATGCATGTGTATCTCATGGAGCTGCACATTTTGAGTGGTGAAAGGTCAAGGTCATCCTTCACAAGGTCAAGGTCATCCTTCACAAGGTCAAGGTCATATATAGGGGGACATTGTGTTTCACAAACACATCTTGTTTTTTATAGGAATGTCAAAGAGATTTAACTTTAAATTGTATATGTAATTTTTATTGTCTGATTCTGCAATCTGATTTATTTTTGTGCAGTACAACTCCTGTTCTTGCATTTGAAAGTCCCTGCAAATTCAAGCTTTAATCATTTGTTTTCCAAATTTTCCTGTCTTCATAATTGGCACCATTTTATGTCTTTCCAGAAAAAATCCTATATTTCATGCCATCCATAGTAATTGTTTCTATGACAACAATTTGCTAAGGGCTGATGGAAGTGTTGAAAATCAGACTCAGTCATTTATTTATTTTAACGCTTAGACATTTAAAAAAATGAGATATGGGACTTTTGAAAAATATGATAATTACATGTCAAATTGAGAAAAGGATTGATGTACTTGTCTGCAAAATTCTGATGTCATTTGAAATTGGAAGTCTTGGATCAAATCCTGCCTCTTTTTCCGCCCATATGACATTTGCATTGTTACATGTCAGTTGGTATTATTTAAAGGAATTAGAAGACATTACATTGAAATAATATAATGTATAATATGCATTGTCAGTTTAATATTAATTTATTATTACAAATACTACAAAACTGTTGCAATGATAAGAGTAGACTTTTTTTTGTAGATTGAGCACTTTGATGTTTGGATTAAAAATTATGATAGATTTTCAACTGTTTTTATGTACCAACTCTGTAAAGTATGTCTCAAAACAGTCCCATTTAACCCTTTGCATGCTGGGAAGTTTTTCATCTGCTAAAATGTTGTCTGCTGAATTTCTAAAATTAGCATTTTCTTGGATTTTTTTCAAAGAATACTATCAGAATATCAAACAGTTTGGATCCTGATGAGACGCCACGTTCTGTGGCGTCTCATCAGGATCCAAACTGTTTGCAAAGGCCTTCAAAATTCGGTTCCCGCACTGAAAGGGTTAAGTCAAACCAACAATAGGTCAGACACACAATTGCTCTTGTGCCTATCTGCATATAACTGAGAAACTTTTCAAAACAAATTATGTTAGCGGTTGGGTTGTGGCAATGCCAATTTATGATTTACAGTTTTCTAATTGTTTGTTGAGATAAAATAAATGAAGCTAATCAATGCAACTAATCATAAAGCCTGGAGAAATAGCGTCATAGAAGGGCGTCTGGAGCCACAAGAAACAATCCTGGATTGGCTACACACCATTAAATTGTCACATTGAAGTCTATCAAGAAGTTCTAAGGCAAGAAGAATCACTAAAAGAGATACCAACCCTTTGTGAATTGCCAGTATGATATTAATAAAACAGATAACTAGTTAAGTGAAACAAACATAAGATTTGGCTTGAACAAACAGTGTATTTGCTTCAAAGCCTACTCAGACTGTCTATGTCAATATATTCAAGTGGGGCCAATATAATCATAATTGACATGGACACAGATAAGGGCCATGGGCTCTCTTGATGGTCCTTAAATGTTGCTAATTAGGAAAAGAGTAAAACTATGAAATTATCAAGATTCAGCCATAAAATATTTTTATTTGGTCCTCTTTGCAACTTATGTTCATGATATCATGAACATTTCAATACGTTTAAGAACAGAGTCACAGACAGCTGTTTAATGTGTTCTTTGCATTTGTTCATATATTTTAATTCATCAACTTTTTCTTAAAATGTGTTCATTTACAGTTCATAAATAGCTTAATGAGCAGCTAGTAGACTCCACGAACTGTCCATTATCTTTCACTCCTAATTTCGTAAGCATCAGCAAATCACTAAAAAACAGTTCATGAACAGGTCTTGAATTCTTGTTGGATAATTGTACAAAGAAAAAGGATTCTATGACTTGATCAAGCTTATTATATAGTCTTCTAAACGTTTTACATTCCTTATCAAATATAACACCACTGTTAAATAAACATAATAAGTTTAAACTCATATTCATAAAGATATCACCCTTGTATGAGTTGTTTACATGAAGTGTTTTAATGAACTGTTACTGATTGGCAGTTTACCTATAATGTTTTAGATTGGACTCTTTATTTTAATGTTCTGGTAGGGATCATAATCATCATCATTTATAATCAGTATCATGGCTATTCAAAATATCATAATTATCAAAATGGTTAAATTAAGTTAATCTTTATAATCCTCATAATAATCATCATAACCATCATTATTTACCTCTTTTTCATCAACATCATCATCATCAACATCATTATCATCATCAACATCATCATCATCATTATCATCATCAACATCATCATCATCATTATCATCAGGGGAAGATTGAACTGTAATGGGAAAACTATCCACCTGGCGAATTGTCCAGGATTCTTGTCATTTAGTCAAACCGTTGACCTTGTGTCCAACTGATGTACATTGCATTGAAATCTTGTACATTCACAGTACTTCTACCGGGTAATTACTTATAAATGTTATTCATTTTCAAAATAGTATGAGGTCATGTAAGTATATAAACTAACTTCTATGATAACTTTTGAGTATATGTGTAATATAGTCATCTTGTTATGTATATAAATTAACAACCCAAAAGGTTAATACTCGTTTTCTAATGCTATTGATTTTGTTTTATTTTATGAACCGTTTCTGACAGACACAGAAGTAAATAAGTTTATTTATATGTGGTGACCTGCTGATTAATCCATTGTGTAAGTCTTGTTGGTTCTGAAGAACAAAGAGCATTCAGTATTTCCTTTGATGGCTGGTTTAGCATTGAGTCCTCCTAGAATTGAATTAATTTTAAAGCATGTTCCCATACTATCGGGTAAGTATTAAATGTGTCACTGTCTACACAACAGTACTTAGGCGTTACATAACTTCCCACTAACAGTCGTAAAATATTAAAAGATTATGGTCAGCTACTTTTCAACAAAATGACTTTGATATAAAACTGCACACCCTTGGGCGTACTAGGTGCAGGCCTAAAAATGAAATCAAAAGGTTTTATTGCCAAAGATTGCCACAGGGTCCCATTAAAGGGTCAAAACGCTGATTGGTCATATTGTTCACCACCAGACTACAATGCAGTGTAAATTTGTAAAACAAAATTCCAAAATTTAAAATCAGATCATTGCTGATAAGTAGTAAAATTAAATGGTGGTTAAATTGCACTATACATTTTAATATTGGATATTTATAATTTTATTTCTTTATGTCACATTAATTACTGAACTTTAGAAAAATGTGCAGTTGTAATTATTTTTTACTTTAAAACCTGAATGTCATGTCTGGGATTCAAAAATTTATTATTTTAATTCTCAACCCATAATAATCATCCAGGCATGCAATAGTGTTATCATTTTAAGACAAATATAAAACACTGTGAACATACAATATAGAAAATCTGAAAAGATTTTCAAACTGGAAAAGTATGTAGTATTATTTTATGATTATATGATTAATAAAGTTGGATAAATGCAACAAGAAAATAGTAATCTCAAATTTTAGCACCTTCTAATAACACTCACAATTAGGCAACAGGCATAATGTAACCCTCCCCCATCACTCGAAAAAAGAGGCAACATATTTATATTTACCAAGAAAGAATTTATGTGCCAATTAAAGAACATTTTGCAGACTTGAAGTCCTGCTTATTTGCATGTTAACAGACTTCTGTCTCCCAACATACATGTTGTTTTTCACACCTAATCAATTAATAAATTAAATGGGTGAAACTCTCAGTTTAAATTGAGCAATTGTAATTACTCAAATCCATTGTGACAAGCACAATGAGTAAATTAATAGCAGTGATGGTGTGCCAATTATAAGCATGGCCCTTCTAGACAAAAGAGTAAAACATCAATAGATTTGGGCACTGTCAAAAAGCAAGAAATAATTGTGTGTGAACATGTGACTAAGTACTCAAAGATGATTGGAAATTGGCAGGATTTTCTCTTTATTGCTTATAATCCATTTCATATCGGTTGCTTTCTTAGTAGTGGATGCTGTCATGAATTTTTGGATAATTGTATTTAAACACTATTGTGTGAGCTTTTATAACATTTTTGTGTGTTTTTATCAAGATACTGACTAACAATCAAGTGATAATTAAGGTATGTTTTTATGCAGCTATTTTGTTTTCTTTCAATCTGTAAAGCACCTTGACTGTATTTTCTCTGAAACAATTCATGTGTTTTTATGTCCCCCACTATAGTAGTGGGGGACAAAAAAAAAACATATTGTTTTTGCCCTGTCTGTTGGTTTGTTAATTGGTTGGTTGGTTTGCGCCAACTTTAACATTTGCAATAACTTTTGCAATATTGAAGATAGCAACTTGATATTTGGCATGCATATGTATCTCATGAAGCTGCACATTTTGAGTGGTGAAAGGTCAAGGTCAAGGTCATCCTTCAAGGTCAAAGGTCAAATATATGGGTCAAAATCGCTTATTTAATGTACACTTTTGCAGTATTTCAATATTCAAGATAGCAACTTGATATTTGGCATGCATGTGTATCTCATGGAGCTGCACATTTTGAGTGTCAAAGGTCAAGGTCATCCTTCAAGGTCAGATGTCAAATATATGTGGCCAAATCGCTCATTTTATGAGTACTTTTGCAATATTGAAGATAGCAACTTGATATTTGGCATGCATGTGTATCTCGTGGAGCTGCACATTTTGAGTGGTGAAAGGTCAAGGTCATCCTTCAAGGTCAGAGGTCAAATATATGTGGCCCAAATCGCTAATTTTATGAATACTTTTGCAATATTGAAGATAGCAACTTGATATTTGGCATGCATGTGTATCTCATGGAGCTGTACATTTTTAGTGGTGAAAGGTCAAGGTCATCCTTCAAGGTCAAATATATGGGTCAAAATTGCTCATGTAATGTCACTTCGGCAATATTGAAGCTAGCAATTTTATATTTGAAATGCATGTGTATCTTATGGAGCTGCACATTTTGAGTGGTGAAGGGTCAAGGTCAAGGTCATCCTACAAGGTCAAACGTCATATAGGGGGACATTGTGTTTCACAAACACATCTTGTTTAATATGTTTCCTGGCTCTTTAAAAATAAATGTAAAACCAGAAATAGTTGTCTTCAAATTATTCTTAACATTTTAGGAAATAATGCAATTTAAGACATTTGAATGCATTTTCCCATGTAATTTGTGAAACAATCTTGTCACATAGCTAATGGTAAGATGTAAACTACATTAGAAACATTATTTGCTGTTAAGTTTACTTAAACAAAAAAACAACAGTTGTTCTTTATAAAAAATATATTGAGATTAAAACACACTTCATAAATACATGAAAAAATACATGTCATTTGGAAGTGCAGGAAATTGAATGTTAAGTATGGACCTGTGGTATTTGCTGAACATTAATAAACAAGATACAGTAATGTAAAACCCAACCTTAGAAATGTGTCTTGTTTTGTGAAAATTGGGCAAAATGCATGTGCGTAAAGTGTTGTCCCAGATTAGCCTGTGCAGTCTGCACAGGCTAATCAGGGACGACACTTTCCGCTTCAATGGTAATTTTCGTTTAAAGGAAGTCCCGTTTTACCGAAAATCTAGTTTAAGCGGAAAATGTTGTCCCTGATTAACCTGTGCGGACTGCACAGGCTAATCTGGGACGACACTTTACGCACATGCGTTATGCCCCGTTTTCTCAGAACAAGACACAAATGTGCTTGCAATCAGCTGGAACTTTGAAACAAAATCCTGGTAATCCAAGTCTTGTAGAACTGTCATGTTGAAATTTCACAGATCTTTCAGCATGAATTCTTGTTCTGCAATTGTCTGGAACCGACTTTCAAATGGCGATATGAAACATGATTATCAAATTACTAATGACACATGTATGCTAAAATCTGTGCATGTGTCTCTCAAATCTGGAAACAATTACACGCTAGTATCTCCTTATAAAGATTGATGATGGTTATTTATTTGAGGATTTTTTTTTATCGTTTTCATATTTCCTGCACACATTTTATATAATGCTGTACAATTTATGATCTTTAAATTATTTTTATGACAGTTTATAACATGTTTTATCATTATTCTGACTCATTTCATTTTTGAGGACATACAGCATAAGTGAAGAAAAATCTTTCGTTTTTTTGCTGCTACACATAGAATTCTTGTTTTATAAATCATTTTAATAATGGAACTGATATATTTTTGTATTGCTTTATGGATTGGTAGTAGAGCATTATAATCAGCCAAATAAAACAATGTTTCTCATTATTAAGAAACATTATTATTTTGGTTGAACAAATAATTTCATGTGAACAATACAGTAATGTGATGAATGGATGTAATTAAGTTGATACTGTGTATTCAATTTGTTTTACATTCTAACAATTCTCTATCTTCCTCTTATCTGTGCTACCCTCTCTAGTATAATGGCTGTAATAAATCTGTGAAGTGTGCCTCCAATAGTGGGTGGCAATTGTAGGCAATCTGAATTCTGATTGGCTGTTGGATAACAGAGGGGAAGGGCTTAGTATGGATTGGCAGTCAATTACCAACAAGTGTATTTGGCTCCAATTTCTGTCATAATACTTTGCACATGTTCGAAAAGCAGAAGACTATGGATAATAAAGTGTGTTTTCTTCCTAAAAAAAAATAAAGTTGCTATGTTGGATGATTTTTTGGAACATTAGCATGACATGTGGTAAATAATTTATTACATGTACTCTTCAATTTTGTTAATATATTTTGCGTATAGAACTCATAATAATTCAGTATAAAATTTGATAATTATTTAATGTATATTATTCAAAATTAAAATCAAAGTTTATTTTTAATAAATTGTTACTATACAAAGATATAATTAGTTAACCTGAAATGAAAGAAACAACCTTGTTAATGCAAGATTTTTTTTCAAGATTAATTAAAAATGTTGAGGCAGATGTGTTATTTAATGGTTACAATCTTACCAAAAGCTGCTGAAGATTTCTGTTTCAAAAGCGGATTAAACATTACATCCATACAGCTTACAGGGGGCATGGCATTCATTAAATGTTTTTCCTATTATTTGTGAACTTTTCAAGTTTTCTTTCATTCTAATTGAAACCGTTCTTGTATTATATTGCATCTTTCAGTTGTGAAAATAATCATGTTAGGATTAAATCAACATGTTTTCGATATTTTCAGATTGATCGGACAAGGACAGAAGTGCAGGAGATGTTGACAGGAATGGTTCATTGTATGCATTAGACTGGCGAAGAGATATTGAAAAATAAATTTACAGCAATGTGTTGTGATTCAAACATGGAGACCTTGTGCTTCCCTCAGAGGAAATATGGATGTTTGATTTTTGTGTTCTTATCTGTGATACTCACTTTTGATACATGTTTCGGGAAAACTTACACAGTGCAGGAAGAAGGATCTACAGATATGTTTATTGGAAATATTGCAAAAGATTTTAATTTCACAAGTCTTTTTAATGAAGGCAAGTCTTTGAGATTTAGTTTTGCTAATCAGCTCCAAGTAAGTTACTTCAGTATTTCCGAGGACACTGGAGAAATTCATACTGTTGGCGTTTTGGATCGTGAACAGATATGCCCGCAAGTTGACAAATGCGACGTTGAGTTGAGGATCGCTGTCATTGGCAATGATGGGCTTTATGAGAGAGTGAAAGTTAATGTCACCATTGACGATATAAATGACCATGCCCCACAGTTCAAGTTGAAGTCTGAAGCTATATCATTTCCGGAGAATTCCCAAATAGGAACCTCGTTCACTATTGATGGAGCCATTGACCCTGACAGCTCACAGTTGTCTGTGAAATCATACACAATTCTTCCATTACAGTCGCCATTCATTGCAAAACTTGTCAGAAAATTTGATGGAAGCTCCAGCGTGCAAATAACTGTCAACGGAACACTTGATAGAGAGGTTACAGACCACTATGAAATACGGATCATTGCAGCTGACGGTGGCTCTCCACCAAAAACTGGACAAATATTGGTCAACGTGACCATTACCGACTTAAATGACAACAGCCCTGTGTTTACAAATAAAATTTACAATAAAACTGTGGATGAGGATATTGCCATAAATACCACAATTTTGCAAGTTTCTGCAAATGATCCGGATATGGGAGCCAATGGTAAAATCATATACAGCTTTGCATCCATTCAAAAACAGTCTGAGATCAAGGACATTTTCGCCATCAATCCTACAACCGGTGAAATCAAAACCACCGGGCATTTAGTGTACAAGCCAGGACGGAAGTATGAGCTGATAGTTGTAGCCAAAGACTCGGGCCTGGATCCCAAGGAGAGCCAGGCTCTTGTTTGCATTGATGTCCAAGATGTCAACAACAATGCTCCTGTCATCACACCTAATTTGCTTTCTTCAACTAACTTTGCTAAGGTCTCTGAACTTGCCAACATTAATGTTGTTGTAGCTTTAATAACGGTTATGGATGGGGACACTGGTTTGAACGGAGTGACGAATTGTTCCATGGACAGTGACACTTTTGAGCTGAAGAAGTCAGATGTTTTCGAGTACATCATCATAGTAAAGAAGTCCCTTGATAGAGAGACAAAGGACTTGTACACCTTATCGGTGTTCTGTAAAGATCTAGGAACCCCACCATTGAGTTCTAATGTCAGTTTCAATGTGTCAGTAATGGACGAAAATGACCATAAGCCAGAATTCACTCAGGTGAATTATGTTGGCGAAATCGGTGAAAATAACAACTACGGAGATGTGGTTGTGGATGTTACTGCCACTGATGCAGACACTGGGAATTATGGGAATGTATCTTATGAGCTGCGTGGGGAGTCCTGGACAGACTTTTCTATTAATGCCAAAACTGGAGTAATTCGTGCCATGAAATCCTTTAACAGAGAGGAGAAGGAGTATTATGAGTTTTTGGTTCTGGCTTATGACAATGTTAAGGAAGAAGACCGACACACATCCACTGCAACCGTGACTGTCAAAATTGTGGACATGAACGACAATAACCCCAAATTCACGCTGGCCTATTATGAGTTCGAGATTGCAGAGAATAACCAGCCTGATAAGGAGATTGGTCAAGTAATTGCTGTGGATTTAGATTCTGGGAACAATGGGATTGTTACATACAGTATTGTGGAAAGGCCTGAAGTTGTCCTGCCTTTCAAATTAGATCCTAATGGATTTTTAAGAGCAAAAACGGTTTTGGACAGGGAACTGCAGTCTCGATATGATTTCATTATCATCGCGACTGACCAGGGCTTTCCTCAGCGACTGAACTCTTCTGTGAATGTTAGTGTGTTTGTAACTGACGAGAATGATAACTGGCCTTTTATTGTAACTCCTGACAAAGCAGGTCGTGATGTGTACGTCCCTGTTTCAACCCCAGTCAACACTCCACTTTATCTTATCCAGGCACATGATATCGATGCAGGAAAGAATGCACTTCTAACTTACAGAATTGAAGATAGGAACGATACGCATATTTTCGATATCAATGACTCAGGCCAAGTGTTATTAGCACGACCAATAGAAAACAATGAGATCAACACATACATGATACAAATTACAGTGTATGATAACGGTCAACCATCAAACCAAGCCAGAACCTCACTTGTGATGCACGTCCTTGTGGCAAATACTACAGCAGGATCGAAAATGGACAATGACAGTCTTAAGAATCAGAATCTTCTTATTGCTCTGACTGTAGTCATAGTAACTGTGGTTCTGGCTGTAACTATTGTCATCACAATTATAATAATTCGGAGAATGGACAAGAAAAAGAGGAATTATTTCGGTGACTCGCAAAGCATTCCGTGCTCGGAAGAAAACAGCCCGCAAGTTCCTAATTTAAATCTCGGTGGTGACAATGAAAAGTATTCGTTACCAGATCTGAATACGCAGCTGACTCCAATGGCTCCCCACCTGTCTGTTCACATGGATCTGACCACAATGAAAGACTACATCTACAAGCCCAGAATGAATGTAAGTACTGATAGATTTGACCTGACTTTGTCATTTTTGTTTAAATACATATTTGTACATACTCGGCAGACAAGACAGTACATTGTATGTGATTTTATATCTGAATAGATTGCTTCAAAAAGGAATAGTAATCATTATACTCCTAAAATTAAAAATAACTACAAACTGAATTAACTGAACTTTCTATTAAAATCTTAGTTTGTTAGAATATTTGTGTCAACAGTCTTGTAGCATTTATCTGTATAAAGGAAAAAAAGCCATGATTTAAATACTTAAATCCAAATATATTTTTTTCTTGACCCAGGATTTATTAATTTTAAAAGGTCACAAAAATTGCAATGTGTTGCCCAATTTACCTTAGAGATTGAGTAACACATTTATGTTAAAATAGATATTGGTCATAAATAAGTTATATTTCTACACAATGCATATGAAAAATAAATTAATACAACAGGCAATAAAACATCAGGAGAAAGGTCTGTATTGTGCAAATCAATATTCCACTAATTATCATATTATAATAAAAAGAGGGCATTACTATATTTTGTAAACAAAATGCTTGTTTATTGGTCCACAATAAAGCTTCTGTTATTGGAATTAATGGTTTTTGGAAATTGTTAAAGGTCCACAACTTTTGTTTCAGCCCAAGGCAAATATGTTACAATTGTGTGACCCCGGCAACAATAGGAATGTAATTTAATGTTCGCCTAATTCATTGCGAGGACACCTGGATTAAAATTGCCAGCTGATAAATCCATCTCTATGGAATTACTGCAATTTTATAAATTATGATGTCACAAACTTTATCTTTTAAATATCTAAAGGTTTAATCATAAATGTTTGTCGAATTTCCATAAACTTTACTTTCAGATTAGTCGTTAAACTTTATAACCTTAGAACAGCAATTTTTTACAGAAATTGTATGAGTACGACATTTATCTATGGCAAGATATAAAGCAGATTATATGGATGCTAGTCATTTAAAATTTGCGATAAAAATGCACATGCAAGCATGAATCATCAAGCAATGGACTAAAAATGCATACCATCATAGTTAACTGAAAGTAAGAGATAAAGCATTAGCAATATGATAATGAAAGCTCTTAATTGATCCACAAATGATAAAAGACGCTTACTAATTTGATTATCAACACAATCAGCAAATATAGTAGTTTTAATGCTCCCAGACTTCTGTTGCTTAAGCTCTTTGGGTTTATTTAGATAGGTTGGGTTACAGTTATCTTTGGGGCACATTCATACAGTAACCAATCAGCCATGTGCTTGGAGACTTGTAGGAAGATAAATTTCTACAAATATTTATACATAATTTGAAATTGTATATGGAGCCATATGCCGAAAAGATAGCTGGCATAGATAGCGATGGCTGATAGATATTGCTGACTTCTGTAGACGCGATAAGTGATGCAGAAATAACGTATTAATCAATTACAAATTAAATTAATTCATAAGTGTTACTAGAAATTTTACTTGATTAAATGTATGGAATAGCCAATCACAATAGCATTTTAGCAATTTTATGATTGAAGTTGATAGTGTGTCTTTATTACAGTATGCAAGAACAACAAATCTGATCAAACATCAATAAAATAAAAACATGAAAATGATAATATAATAATTTCATTTTTCTGTGTAAATTCTCAAGACATATACGTCTCATCACCGATACTGTGTCTGAGTTGAAAGAAATCAAACAATTTGACCTATTAGAAGCATTAATCGCTTAATCGATCACAGAGCTTGAGTGAATAGAAATGTACATACACTGTACAGTCAATATGGCACTATACGAACATGCTTTTATACCTTGATAAATATTATTATTTCTAATGTACAAATTGTGTGATTTTGTTGTTAACCCTGTCATCGCACACAATGCAGTTTGTCCCACAATGAAATTTACAACTCCAGTTTGTGGTTGATGAGGCATTTTATTAGATTTCTAGGTTCTTTGAACATTTCATTTTCTGTCTGACTTTTTCAAAGAAAATATGATATATAGATTTTTTTTTTTCAATAAATGTTCAAAATTTCTTTTGACGATGCTGTTCAGGTGTGTGGCAAATTTGCTTTAATTATTAATTGTCAACCTTAAATATAAAAAACGCTGTGACCTTATTTTATTGATTTTGAAAGGGGACACATTTGCTAATACCAGTACATATATCATTTTTTGTTGTATTTATTGCCTATGAAAGCATTCTTTTTAATGTTGACATTCATATATAAAACCAGGTTCAATGCGAGCAAGCAACCACTTTCATGTACATGCATAATGCACATACAAGTTGAGTGCCCCATAATGTCAATATTTAAATATGCACACTTTTTCATTATGCTTCACTTAAGTTTATTTTACACTTCAACAGAAAATATGATTTACATTTATAGTTTTGTTGCTCTTTGTGTCTTCTGTGAATTTTCATAATGCAGTGGATAGTGCCTGAGTATAAATAACCATTTGCATTTCAATTAACACCAATAAAACTAATAAAATGCGACCTATGAGAGCTGTTAATGTACTAGAAAATGAGTGGCTTTAAGACAATGCCCTAGTATATCACATTCGAATGCTTTGCAGATGATGGTTTGGAAGACTATTTTAATGGTTATATTTCCTCTGAAGTCAAAGCATGTTGTCCAGTGATTATTGATAGACAGTCAAGGGGACAATTAAGATTCAGGTGATAATGGTGCTGATTAACTGCAGACTCACCACAGTGTGAAGTGACAACTGCTCACTGCAGCAGTGGTCAATTAGTGAACAGTACTATTAGATGCATGAAACCTCAATGTGTGTCTTGGACACTGGTCAACAGGTGCATGTTAGTATCAAATAAGATTTAAAAAATTAACATTAATTATCCCCACGCTTGGGGATATTGTGGTTATCTCCGCCGTCCGTCTGTCTGTCTGTCCTGGCCACTATCTCCTCCTACACTATAAGCACTAGAACGTTGAAACTTACACACATGGTAGCTATGAGCATATGTCCGACCCTGCACTATTTAGAATTTCGATCCGACCCCTGGGTCAAAAGTTATGGGGGTTGGGGTGGGGCCAGGTCAGAGATTTTCACTCATTTTTTAAATGTTATTTTACAATAACCTCTTCATTTCTACACCCATTTACTTCAAATTGATACTAAACATCTCTTATGACAATGTGGTCAATCTCAACTATGTATGGCCCCATTACCAACCCTGGGGCGCCCCGCCCACATAGACCACACCCACCCAAAATTGCCTTTTACTATAACTTCATTTCTTCACCGATTTACTTCAAATTGATACTGAACATCTCTTATGACAATACAGTCAATCTCAATTATGCATGGCCCCATTATCAACCCTGGGGTGCCCTGGCCCACATAGACCACGCCCACCCAAAATTGCCTTTTACTATAAATTCTTCATTTCTACACCGACTTACTTCAAATTGATACTGAACATATCTTATGACAATACGGTCAATCTCAACTATGCATGGCCCCATTATCAACCCTGGAGCGCCCCCTGGGTCAAACATGCGGCGTGGGGATACGCGTCGGCCTCTGCCGCGCCATTTCTAGTTTATGCATATTTTTATAAATATAATGTACATTTAAGAATCGTTTGATATTTGGACAATGTAAGATACATATGTATAGTTTTTAGATTTAATTGCCATTATAACATAACAAAATTCCCTTTAAATATATTTTGTAATGGTTACTTACTATGCATTACACTTAAAATGCATATTATAATCATTTTGATGGAACTTTTTTAAATATTAGGACATGTCCATATGTCCATCTTTGTGGTTACTTTTCGTAGAGTCACTTCTTGTCGGCCTGTACTTACAATTTAAGCAAATTTATGACATGAATGCCAGGTCAAATACAGCAGGATAGAGTAGTTAACAAGTAGTTGCTCTCTCATTTCCTTAATCCGGAATTTCCCTTCCTAATCCACACATTATCCTCTACAATTAGCGTATAAGCAGTTGGCAATGTTAAGCCCAGGAACAATTACTGAAGATTTGATTGAACAATCAGGTAAAAATCAAAACAAGATTATCTGGATTTGCAACTTTGATAGCTTCCAAAATAAGCCCGATTTCCTATTCCCATTGCTACACATACTGACTTATGGCACTAATTTCCAATTCATAAATAGGCTATGGAATTATTTTTTCATTCAGGGTGTTAAGCACATATAGGAGAGGTAAAATAATAGTTGACATTTCCTTGGCATAACTTTGATACGTTTTAGACAAATGTTTTCAATCACGAATTATCTTAATACAGATTTATAGCCGTAATAGTTTTAATAATTTTGATTTTGGCTGTGCGTTGCACCCACAAGAATTGATCCAGTTAATTGGTAAATTCCCCTGATATTCACTTTCAATGCAGCTTAAGTTTGACCAATCTTGGACTAACAAAACTTGAAATAGAAAAGAATTAAATAAAAGTACACCAATAAATTCATTATATCATTTTGAACTGTTGAAAATGGAAGAAAAGAACTTTTATTTTCGGAACAAACAATATTCAGAAATTGCAGGTTGTCATTTTGTAATTGGCATTATCAACCTAATATTTACTAAAACTGGTGCACCACCTATTATTTTCTACCATTAAAACACAAATGGACCACGATTTATTGGGACATAAAAGATCCAGTACAATTTCAGCTCGGTGACCGCGGAGCAGCCAAAAGTGGCAGTGTCTTGATTTCTTGTGGGGCAGATTGTATTTTTGTATGACCTTTTAAAGGAATTATGACCATTTTATGTTAATTTGATGTTATCAACACTGATACTTTGATTAATTTCTTTGTTCAGCCTTTAACAGCTATATCATAGGTGAACAGATTTATGATGGTAAAAAATGTCACAATTAAATTCAAACATAATCATTGAGAAAGGTTTTGCAGGTGAAATTTTATCACGGTTGCAAACTTTGATATGAAATACATGTTTGATATGAAATACATTTAATCTATATTTGAACAATAAATTGTCAATTGCATAAGTAACATGTCAACTTAACCCATTTATGCCTAGCGTCTAGAAAAAAGGCCTTGGCAAACAGCATAGACCCTGATGAGATGCCGCATAATGCGGCGTCTCATCAGGGTCTGCGCTGTTTGCTTATAGGAATTTCTGTAAGAAATATTTTAAATATAGAAATAAATATACCAGACATCCCTTATTTTGGAAATATGACACATACATGCAGGCATCTAGCACATAGCATGTTATCACTAATTGATGGCGAACTCAGATATACATGTATAAACAAAGCTAAATTATCAAAATTCAATCATCTAATTTCATGAATTGAGATTTTTTTTTAAACTAAGTCCTTATAGCTTGTTTATTAATAGGTGATACAATTATGTAAGGGAATATTCTTGAACCAGTGGTAATTAACAAAGAGAAGCATGTTCCATGAAATGCACGAGTTTCCCTAATCAGGAAGCTGGGCTCTGTAATTACTATCATCGGGTGATGATAATGTCTGAAAATAATAGAATACATGCATGAGATTCTCCCATAAATGTCTTTCCTATATGTCATAAATAAAACCTAAATGTCTGTAAATAATGACAAACAATATAGATGAAAAAGAACTGAATGGACCGTTTCCAGTTGGGTATGCTTTATCCATGGCAATTCCATATTTCAGTAGATTTCTTTCATTTTCTAGTAACCACATTTTGTTTACAATAATGATATAAATGGAAACAGATTCTAAGCTTTTACGTGAAATATACTTGGCTATAATTATAAATATACAATCTTAGAACTTTAATAAAGGAAGTACTGATTGAATTTATGGGTGGGTTTAAATTTAAATAAATCAAATCTTATTTTGAAAAATATTTATTTGCAAGGAGATCAGTTTATATAACACAAATTTGACCAGTTGATAAAGGTATACCTCACAAAGATATTTCTTAATAAACTATCAAAGAGTTCAAAGTTTGAAGATTTAAAGCTTTGCATATTACCTGCGAAAGTTGTTGAGTTGTAGTTATTTGTAAACAGTGATTTTAATTATCTACGCCTTAGACGTTATCATTTTGCGATAAGTAACAATTTATATTAACAGGCGTTCAAGTATGGTAAACTGTGATGAAGATGACATTTTACTAAAGTTTTGAATGTAGTGCTTGTTTTGTGCCAATCTTTCAAATTACAAAGCAATACCGAAGAATTATCTCCGATATTCAATGGTGCATCTATGAGTCATGCTATTGAATTACTATTAAACATATTAAATAGTTTGCAGTGATATTTATCAAGAATGAAGTCAGATTACAGATGATTTTCAGTGATAAATTTACACAAAAACAATACATTGGGTGTCATTTTGAACCTTACAGGGGCAGCCATGTTCAGCATGAACATTTATATTTTTCAAATTTTAGTTAAATGTTATGCTAGAATTTTGCAACCGTACTTTAACTTTAATTCTGTTTCTGGTAGGGAAAACTCATACACGAAAATGTTTTGGAACAAAGAAGCGTTTTAAGTACCACTATGGTACATTGCTTGACACAGTCACACAGTGGTAGTCCCTGAAGTCCCTTTAATGGAAAAACAGAGAGTATATTTTGAGTCTTGTTTCTTTAATAAATATGTTAATAATACACACCATGTAGAAGATTCAGAATAGAGGAGAGAAAATGAGCCTGGTTCACATCCTTAAGTGGATTTTTGTTAAGACGATTTTAAGGAAAATTAAATAAAAGGGGTCATCCCTGATTAGCCTGTGCAGATTTCATAGGCTTATCTGAGATGACATTTATACTGCACATGCAGTAAGCCCTATTTTCCAATACAAAGGCTAAACTATTTGAATTTTCTTATATTCAAAACTTCTAGCATGAATGTCTCTTTAAGTCTAAACTTCATCTTTTATTTTTTCAACGACTGTAGATAAACATTAATCCATGTTTCATGTAACACATCTGGGTTGTGATTTTGAAGATGTTTATAGGGATGGCTGCCACCAAGATGGTATCAGGTTGCAATTAAAGATTCCCCACTTTGATTAGTACTTGTCGTTAGATTTGAATGAAGCCATCACTTCGCGCTTTGTTGAAGATCAATTTGCTTGATTCTTTTGTTGTTAAGATATTGAAAAAATGAAATGGCACAATATTTGAGTAAACACTTCAGCATTCAGCACTCTCCGAGTTGGGAGTATTACATTGATTGATAGACAATGGCCCTTTGGGGTTATCTGTAAATTGTAACTATTTGATAAGAAGCTTTATTTTCATCAATGGCCGTTTGATGACTAATGCATTCGATGAAAAATAACTTAAATTAGAAAACTCCCACAAATGAAGAGAGCATTCACATGTGTTAATGAGGATTTTTTCTCCTTTACTGAAGGTGCTTTTTCAATGTGCTTTATTCCACATTGGTACCTTTGATTATTGAACACACTTTTTGTTGTTACTTGAAATAAGTAATTTAAGTGTCATGAAATTCATAAATTATTCAATTGAATAACATATTGGTATTACACAGGTAGTTAATTGAATTGCAGTTTTGTTTCTGTCTGATATTTATCCACACAATTTGGTAAAATTGATAGGAAATTAAATATTGAAGTAATTAGGGCATTGGATTCTTTAACTTTCATATTGTGGTAACTTGATCAATACATGCAATTAATTCTGAATGTTAGATGTAAAGATGATTGGTAATTTTCATTGCCAATCCTTCATATATCAATCAGTAAAAGCAAAACCAAGGCTTTCTAAAGATTATCAAGAGCTGCCTGCATGTTGCCGTGACATTGTAATGCATGAAATGAATTTCAAAATTTACATCTAATTTCTAGGAATTATGATCATTTGACAATAAAAATGCCAAATAAAATTAAAATTTATTCTTTTCATTCTGTACCCATAATTTTTCACATCATTATATAAAATGATGATTTTGTTGCTCTTTGAAAAAAATATTCTGACAGTTATTTTCTTTAAAATGCATTTTATAATCAATATAAACATTAACTGCTTATAGCACTGTATTATGTGAATTGGGAATAAGACATCAATTTGGGAATAAATTGTGTTTTATCAAAAGTGTATAATATGCAGTTTTATATGTTGCATTTATCTAGTTTTACAAATTATAATTAAAACATATACTTGCATATATAATAGCATCATTTAAATTGATTTTACTTCAAAACTGGATTTTTATTAATTAAAAAAAAAATCCTCATGAAATGAAACTGTGTCCATGCCGCGCATGGACACGGTTTAAAAATACACTTTAAATGATACTAATTCAATCACTGTTAATGAAAAAGTCATGGAAAATTTCTTATTAAGCTTAAATTACAGATAATTTATTACAAAAATATATGTAGATTATAAAACGAATAGTTTTGTTTGAGAAAATCACCAAAGTGATGTCCATTCCCAGTTTGATGTCTTATTCCCAATTCACATAATACAGTGTTTTATGTAAATTCTTACTAAACACTAAATTTCAGTTGCATTTTACTAATTTTACAATCATCAAAGAAATGTGAGCTGCCCATGCTCATCGTACTTAACGCTCTGTTATATCTTATCAGACCCCCACCCCGTCGATGGGAAGTAACCATAGAGATGACGAGGTGCCCATGACAGAGCAGATGGACATCCAGGGAACCAGCACACCACGGCTGAACCGCCTCGCATCCATCCGTCTGCAGCAACAGCTCTTACAGTCACATGACAAGCCATGGACCAATCATAATGATGTAAGTCTTGTTGTATTAAAAACAAAAATGCATGCAGTTTAATAAAAATTAAAGAATTTGTTCAATATATATATACACAATATAACAGGAAGATATACATCACTAATTATTGCAGTTCTGGTTTTGAATACAGCTCTTGTTGTTTGTATAAATAACATTTTAATTATTCTTAGTTTAAGAAATTCTATATTCTTGATAAAATGTTGAAATTGTTACAATTAACTTTAGATAATGCTTCACAATCTTTAAGGCTTGTTCTAAAATTTAAATTAAAGAAAAAACACATTTAAGAACTGACTGGTATTACATAAAATGTTTATATGTTCCATTGAAATATATATTATTTGAAAAAGTTGTCAGCTTATTTACACAGCTTTATTAGTATATTTTTTGTCAAGGATATTAAGTTTTCAATAATTAAGTGGTCTATGCAATATATGCTACAATTATGATCAATTATTCTGTATGAAAATGTGTTTGTACTGGCGATTGTATAGATTGTTTTCACATAATTTCCTTAGTAAATGGAGCCATGTTTACCATTTTGTTAAGATAAGAATTTAAAGCGGGTATATACGATTTTGTCAAATATTTATGAATTTATATAAACTGTGTAAAAAACTTATTATATATTTATTTCAATATAAATTAAAATAAAAGTTAAGAAGAACATATGTCGAAAAATGCGAAATAAGTCAGATATTTAATTCTGAAATTGAAAACGGCTGTACAGCCGAATTCGCCAGCATGTATACCATACATGTACGATGTGCATCTAAACTTAGTTTAACGGTTTATTTGAATTCCTGCAACGATATCTATTCATACGACACACGAACACTATCTCCGATCCTAATACAAAGACGAATGCTTCGGTTATTGTAGGAAAATATGTACGTCACTATCGGCTCGGGGCGCTAATTTGTCTTTGCTGCATTTTATGAAATTCGGCTTTAATGTATAATTTTTCTTGCCTATTTTGTGTTATTGTAACATATTTTATCAATATTTTACAATTAAACACATATAAAAAATCGTATATACCCGCTTTAAAATTAAACATCTTCATATTGGTTACATTTTAATAGGTTGGTGTCAGTACTCTCTTATACAACAAAAATCATCACTCACAAAATTAATGTGTAACTGATCCCTTAAACATAGAAAAGATATCTATAAGGATAAGATTACACTATCAAATTTACACATACTCATCAATAAGCTTGATAATTAGTGCCCCTAGCATTAAACAGAAAAGGCAAGGTTTGAAATTCAGATGTCACATTTTATATTGAAGCTAAAATTTAAAAAATGTGGTCCCATGTATTTGAAAATCAACCCTTTTAAATATGCTGTCATTTTCGGTAATTTTCTTGTCGGAGGTAAGATCGCTGTAAGTTAACATTATACCCCCAAACAGTGGTAATATTTTATTGGATAAAAGTTTTAATGGGTAGCAAATTACCGTTCAGTTTTACCTGAGAAAACATGCCCTTTGATCTTTTACCTACACAGTTGTAAGAAATATAGAGCTGATGACAGTATTGTGTAATTGATTATATTTTGACAACTCTGATCATTATCAGAGAGCATGAAAGGGTTTTCTCACATAGGGACATATTGCATTTTTAATGCTTTTATTGCTTTTTTACACCATATGTATTGGAGTCACCAACAAGGGAACTAATTGCTACAGGCCATATTTTTGTCCTTTGAATGGTGTTGGTGAAATGCATAAGAACACGTCTGGTATTATTCCTGGTGTTGTGATAACTTTGATTGTTGCATAAAGGTGTTATGATTTTATAGGAGTGATCTGTCAAAAGCTATCAAGCTTTGAAATACCACAGACAATTGTCAGTATTTAAAATTGTTTGGGTTTACATCAAGAATTGCTCTACATGGCTAAGGAAACATTTTTTTTAATGTTGTACATATTCTTAAAACAGTAACAGAAACAGCGCTTATTTTGACAGCATGCATTTATATGTTTGTACTATTTATAATTTTATCTTTTGACAAACTTAATAATTTTTTTAAACAAAATTCCCTGTCATTGCTTTTTCTATGAATACATTAAAAAAAGTTAAATAATTAAGAACAATTTTAACCTAAACAAATGGATTTTTTAGTCATAATTTATTATAGATTCTGCCTTTCTATTCTCATGTTTACTCCAGTCTTAGTTATTGTTGTCATATTTGGTTTCCCTCATTGCTTTTGGGATGTGATAAAGCTGAATACAGTTTCTAAACCATTTTAGAAAACTATCCTATGCAAAGATAATTGATCTGAAATTTATCAAAATGTTTTGTGATTGCCAACTGTTATAATTCAATAGATCAATGCATCAGTTAAAACTATTTGGTTACCAAAGTAACAGATCTAAATACAGGAATTTTGGTGTGAACACATTTTTCTCAACTAAATGTGTAACCAGCTCCTCTTGGTCTGAAATTCATTGTAGGTATATGAAAAAATAACTCATCAGCATTTGAAAGTATAACACTGATTTTCTTGTTATATTTCGCCTTTTTTTCAATTTGTATGCCCCCCGGATCAAAAAATCGGGGTGATATTGTCATTCATTGTGTGTGTGTCCCAAAACTTTAACCTTGGTGAAAGTTTTGCGATAACTTTTGCAATATTGAAGATAACAACTTGATATATGGCATGCATGTGTATCTCATGGAGCTGGCACATTTTGAGTGGTGAAAGGTCAAGGTCATCCTTCAAGGTCAAAGGTCAAATATATGTCTTCAAAGCGGCACAATAGGGGGCATTGTGTTTCTGACAAACACAACTCTTGTTATGTATATAAATGGACTACATGTTTATTTTTGAACCCAACAAAAGTAAACATAATATTAGATTTAAAAAGCGTTTAAAGCTTTTAGGAAAAACAGTTTTTTGTTGTTTTTTTTGGACAAATTTTCATTGTTAATAACCAGAAACATTTTATTGTCATACATTTGCATATCATAGCCGAAACTTAGAGTAAAATGGTAAACAAGAGGGCCTGAAAGGCCCAAAGTCGCTCACCTGAGATAACAAGATATTGGGACAAATCTTATGACCAAGTTTCATGAAGATTGGAAAATAAATGTGCCCTCTAGAGTGTTAACAAGGTTTTACTATAGCCATATAAGGAAAAATTCCCCGCCCCCTGGCGGCCATGTTTTTAAACCAACCGGCATCATTTTTGAACTTGATATTGTTGGGATGAATCTTCTGACCAAGTTTCATGAAGATCACACAATAAATGTGGCCTCTAGAGTGTTAACAAGATTTTACTATAGCCATATATAGCCATATAAGGAAAAATGCCCCTCCCCTTGGCAGCCATGTTTTTCAAGCAAACGTAACCATTTTCGAACTCATCCAAGATATCATTGAAACCAATCTTCTGACCAAATTTCATGAAGATTGGACAATAAATGTGGCCTCTAGAGAGTGAACAAGGCAAATGTTGACGTCGCACAACGGACAATGGACAAAAGGCGATCACAAAAGCTCACCATGAGCACGTTGTGCTCAGGTGAGCTATAAAAATACAACACATTTATCTTTAAAATCTACATTAAAGTATACAATTATCACATGGTTGATTCTGTCCACAGAGTAACGAGCTGTACCCACAGAGGGCCGAGGACTCTCACAGCCAGTTGTCAGAGGAAGATGATGACAGCGGGCGCGGGGGCTCGGTCAGTGATGGTCACATGGGCATCTCACATGATGGAGGTTAGAATACACTGTCATTATATCAGACTTGAAGAATTTAAGAGAAAATTATTCTCAACCATTATTACAGGGAAAAACAGCAGGTTTGTTTGGGAAATTATTGAAACGTTTTATGTTATTTACATGAATTGCCAAATAAATTATAATTGGTATCATGGCTTTTTCAATTGAATGAGAAGACATGTTAATTATCAAGTTCATCCTGATTGTTTAATCAAATATATTTAATTTCAGTAATCCACAATTTAAGTTATCATCCCTTAAAACCCTGAATGAACATTCTTCTTTAAGTTTTGGCTGTCATTGATCATATTTTATTAAGTTTGTGCTATGGGTTTTTTTTTATTTGGAAAAATATTTACCCGGTAACTGCAGTTTTTAATGTGCATATTGGATTATTTTCAGATGACATGCGAATCCTTCAGTTGCAAAACCTCGTCAAACAGAATGGTAGACGAGGGACCCCTCCACATCTCCAGGGAAAAACCATCCCTGAAGAAAAATACAACCAGTCTAAACCCTCCAACCTCACACCCAGAGACAATGGGAACCAGTCTAATTCAAATACTCATGCTGACCAGTCCAGAGACAGCAGACATTCAAATTTGAAATCAACTTACTCAAATTCTAATAGTGATATTTTTTATGTGCCAGAGAACGAACTAAAGTCCAACATACGACGATATCCTTCGTATCACGATAACAATGCACCACCTACGCAAAAAACGGTAACATTTAGCAACCATTTAACCAAACCCAAATCGGGCCCTGGAATACAAATGGGACTTTCATCAATTTCCAGCAATACTCACAATAGCATGCGACACAAGCCTCATCGGCAGCATTCGTTTGGCACACAAGACGTTCACAGACAGCGACAGTATCCTAGCAACCATGCACACAGGTTTCCGCCACCACCAAATGGGAGGCATTTGGATGAAACATTCGAGAGTGTGACTACCACAGCGTATGATGACGATGACAACACGACTACTTCTGGGAGTTACACAATCGATAATAATATGAATGAGGATTTCCTTGAACTAAATGTAGCACAGCTTAAAGATATATTTGTGTAAAATATCATTGTTCTTTTGGGAAAGCCACTGTCTCGGTATTTAACCCTTTACCACTTAGATATGTATTTAACCCTTACCACTTAGATACGTATTTCATCCTTAACCACTTAGATACGTATTTCATCCTTTACCACTTAGATACGTATTTTAACGCATTTGTTGCTTAGAAAGTTACATTTCATTAAAGGCCTTTCTTACTAGATCCAAGTTTTTAAGGTTTCATTTCCAAACCTTAGATACTGATTAGCAGCAAACAGCATAAAACCTGAACAGACTGCGAGTTACTCGCAGGCTGTTCTGATTTTATGCTGTTTGCACATTGCCATTTTCACTTTGCTTCTGAGTGGGAAAAGGTTAATTAAATTATATGGACTATAGTATTGAAAATGGGTGCTTTTTAATTATGAATTTAGTTTCAATCAAATGACTTTATATTTAATAAATTTTATGTTAAAAATTAAATATTTTTTTAACCCTTTTTGTTACAAATATTGCAACCAAAGAAGTATTATATGTTACAATCCCTCCTTATTCAGCAATCAATTTCAGTAGTCTAGTGAGTTTTAATTTCAATCTGTGACCGGACCGTGTACATATTTTGCTTATACATGATTTCAAGGGCATAATAACAGGATTCAGTAAAATTTACAAATAGTTGTTCAGTTGTCCGAGTTTGCTTGTTTTATTTTTTGTTGTTACTGATATTGTTATTTATATAGTATGGATAGTATTGTAAATATGATCTCAGGTGCTATTTATATCTGTACAAACTTCACCATGAATAAAAATGTAAAACACTAGAATACTGAATTTGTTTTCCAGCAGTTTATATGTTACACCCCTTTGTATGAAATATACGGTTTGAATGGTACTGTCATCACAGTTTCTACCTATTATGAGAAACAGATCAGTTTTAATTGACAAAAGGTATTTTTCCTAACAGCAATAGCTCATATCGTTGAAATTATCACTAATGTGTTTCATATCCAAAACTGTGTCAAACACTTGCCAAAGATGCAAATGTAAAACAACACGCTGTTTTCTTGAGATATAAATAAAGGATATACCAGTAATGGTAAGAGACAATTACTTTAGAGCCATAGTCAAAATGTAGTGACTTCTTTGCATAATAATACTTTGTTGTAGTTTTTGAACTCGTTAATGGTCCATTTTAAATGCACACATTAAAAACATAATAATTACACTTCTAAGTAACAATCATATATGTTCACATCAGCTGGAGAAAGAATAAAGTTTTTTATCAGCAATTAAGTGGCTCCTTTGTATGTATAAAATTCCATTCTACCACTACTAATTGGTGGTAAAGAGGTCAGAGCACACTCCCAATTTGTTGATACTGAATTGTGCATCAGGAGATTCTCAAATCATTTATGATGGAAACCTTTTGGAATGCATATTACAGGCAATTGACTCGAATTAGTGAAATGAAGACTGTTATCGTAATATTCTTAATGTCATCATTATAATCACTTAACTCTTTCAGTGCGGGAACCGAATTTTAAAGGCCTTTGCAAACAGTTTGGATCCAGATGAGACGCCACAGAACGTGGCGTCTCATCTGGATCCAAACTGTTTGCTATTCTGATAGTATTCTTTGAAAAAAAATGAAGAAAATGCTTATTTTACAAATTCAGCAGACGACATTTTAGCAGACGACAAATTTCCCAGCATGCAAAGGATTAAGCTATTAGTTCTTTGAAATGCCTTACCAATCTGCAATGGCTAGTTAATTAATATCTGACATTTTGTAACAAGGACATTGAAAATATTTTATGTTATGGATATATCTATCTATGCATCATAAATATGATGGTGAATGTAATGCTAATTTTGCATGTGTGGCCTTTGATTAATGAAGCCTGTGCACTTTTAGGTTAAAAACTACTGCCTTTCGTATTAATTATGCATGCATGCAATCATATTGTAGTGCATGTACTTTGAGGATCCCAACAGCTTTCACATTTTTAGGAAGTCGGGCATTGAGCAGTAATAAGCTCAACTAGATCGCCAAGATTTGAGTAGAATATAAAATAAATAACTTATTGGGCGTTTTTGTTTACTTTTATTTAATTAACTGAACAAATAACAATTATTAAGAGGAAAAAAAATTCTTGGCATATTTTCTTTCAACAACAATTCTCTTTTCATCACCACATGATAACAGAATTATCCAAACAATAACTAAGTCACAAACTACGAGTTAATATCAAACAGTTTATTTTCAAAAATGAAACCTCTGAGAAAAGTGACATTGTATTGTAATCCTTGATTTTTTCCTTCTATAACAGGGTCAATGCTAAGCAGAGAATTCGTCACAAACATGACTAGTATCCCTTCAAGGCTTTGTGGCATGGCAGACATTTCCATGGCCAAGGTCTAGGGGTCATGGCAGACATGGCCATGGCTCAGGTCTAGGGCTCATGTGGTATGACAGACATGCCCATGGCTATGATCTATGGCTCATGTGGCATGGCAGACATGGCCATGGCTCAGGTCTAGGGCTCATGTGGTATGACAGACATGCCCATGGCTATGATCTATGGCTCATGTGACATGGCAGACATGGCTATGGCTTAGGCCTAGGGCCCATGTGGTATGACAGACATGCCCATGGCTATGATCTATGGCTCATGTGGTATGACAGACATGCCCATGGCTATGATCTATGGCTCATGTGGTATGACAGACATGCCCATGGCTACGATCTATGGCTCATGTGGTATGACAGACATGCCCATGGCTATGATCTATGGCTCATGTGGCATGGCTATGGCTCAGGTCTAGGGCCCATGTGGTATGACAGACATGCCCATGGCTATGATCTATGGCTCATGTGGCATGGCAGACATGGCTATGGCTCAGGTCTAGGGCTCATGTGGTATGACAGACATGCCCATGGCTATGATCTATGGCTCATGTGGTTTGACAGACATGCCCATCGCTATGATCTATGGCTCATGTGGCATGGCAGACATGGCTATGGCTCAGATCTATGGCTCATGTGGTATGACAGACATGCCCATGGCTATGATCTATGGCTCATGTGGCATGGCAGACATGGCTATGGCTCAGGTCTAGGGCTCATGTGGCATGGCAGACATGGCTATGGCTCAGGTCTAGGGCTCATAGTTGTGGAATAAGTGGCTAAATGCATCTAAAAAATTCTGTCTTGAATATTAACACTTCATGGTGATATTTTTAAAGTTTCAATTTAATTGCCAGAGATATGTGGATGTAGCTTGTTCCACAAACTTCTGCAGACAGGGTTTGACACTTACTTGGTATTGTATCCCATCAGTTTTGGATTCTTTTCCGTCTTCATTTCAAACACTAAAACATCAAATGACGTCATGACCAAAAAAATTATAGGAGTACTGTATCAACAGTGTTTTATACATACAAATGTGTCAGATGGGGTGTTATCTCTTCCATTATTGATTGTATGCTGATGGAATAAAAATAACTATAAAGCTGTTAATCTAACCTATCAGCCAGTCAGAAAACTGCTTCATTGCTGCCAGGTATCAGATTCACACTGTTTTATAGTAAGAGAATGAGAGCTTCATGTCAGAAAACTAATTAACTATATGTTGTATAAACATTTATATTTATTAGATAGCATTTAAAGCCTAGGGCTTATTGAAATGCTCTTGAGTCTGTTTCCTGGCTAGATTCAGTACTAGGAGTCTCCAAGGGAGATGTAAAGAACGCTGCCTTAATGGGAATCAAACATGGGATCTCCGGGTCACTAGACAACATATCCACTTCACCACCGCACCATAAAACTTAGTTGACATACTGATCAATTATTTAGCAACTAGTAATTTCAATTATTAAAACATCAACAACTTACTGTTTATCAACTTTATTTCTTAAATGTGAAATTCCAAATTTAATGGGTCCCAGACCCATTTCCAAATCATAAACATATATCCCAACACGTAGTACACTTAATGTCTCTGACATACACACATCCCCACTGTCATGTGACTAGGTGTCATGTGACCTGCAGGTGTCAGTCTTCTTCAGATGACTCTTCATCTGCCTCCTCCAGCCACTTAATTAGTGGAGCTACCTGCCAAGACAAAAAAGCAGCATACACTCTGGAAAAATGGGGCTTAATGCATGTGAGTAAAGTTTCATCGTAGATTAGCCTGTGAAGTCCGCACAAGCAAATCAGGGACAAAACTTTCTGCTTAATTTGTAATTTTGTCTTTTAGGAATCTCTTCTAAGTGAAAATCCAGTTAAAGCAAAAAGTATCATCCCTGATTGGCTTTACACAGGCTTATCTGGGATGACACTTTACGCACATGCATTAAACTCCAGCCTTCAGATAGAGGCTTATGCGGATGTTTTATCCAAAAAAAAATTACTTGTAAGCAAAGTAGTGAATAGTATAACTTTTGGTAAGATCAATTTTTATGCCACATTCTGTGCTAAATACTTTAATGAACACGACCAGATAAAACAAGATGTGTATATGATGTTTGACCTTGAAGGATGACCTTGACCTTGTGAAGGATGACCTTGACCTTTCACCACTCAAAATGTGCAGCTCCATGAGATACACATGCATGCCAAATATATAGTTGCTATCTTTAATATTGCAAAAGTATTCATAAAATAAGCGATTTGGGCCACATATATTTGACCTCTGACCTTGAAGGATGACCTTGACCTTGACCTTTTACCACTCAAAATGTGCAGCTCCATGAGATGCACATGCATGCCAAATATCAAGTTGCTATCTTCAATATTGCAAAAGTATTTATAAATTAAGCGATTTGGGCCACATATATTTGACCTCTGACCTTGAAGGATGACCTTGACCTTTTACCACTCAAAATGTGCAGCTCCATGAGATACACATGCATGCCAAATATCAAGTTGCTATCTTCAATATTGCAAAAGTATTCATAAAATGAGCGATTTTGGCCACATATATTTGACCTCTGACCTTGAAGGATGACCTTGACCTTGACCTTTCACCACTCAAAATGTGCAGCTTCATGAGAAACACATGCATGCCAAATATGAAGTTGCTATCTTCAATATAGCAAAAGTTATTGCAAAATGTTAAAGTTGGCGCAAACAGACCAACAGACAGGGCAAAAAAGATATGTCCCCCACTACTATAGTGGGGGACATAAAAAATAATCCATAAACACTCAAAATCAACGAATACTTCGTCAAATAAAGTTAACTTATAAACAAGATATGTATTTGTCAGAAACACTATGTCCCCTTCTGCACCACTTTGAAGCTATATATTTGACCTTTGACCTTGAAGGTAGACCTTGACCTTTCACCTATCAAAATGTGCAGCTCCATGAGATACCAGGCATGCCAAATATGAAGTTGCTATCTTCAATATTGCAAAAGTTATAGCAAAATGTTTAAAAATTGGGGTAAAAAAACACACCAACAGACAGGGCAAAAACAATATGTCCCCCACTATAGTGGGTGGGGGACATAAAAATCAGTGATCCCTGTAGCAAAAGCCAAAATTTAAACGCTAGATGTTGTGTTGTCGGGTAACATCAATTTAAGGAGATACAAAATGCTTGTTTTTACTTTTTGTGCGACAATATATTCCATTTAATTTCCTAATTTGATATCCTAACATTTACGAGCAAACACATGATTGGCTTTGTCCAGCGTCTGCAGCATAAGTTAGTTCTCATAAACAAGAGCACCGCATAACGGGTGCCACGCTCGGCTATGGGTGCAGTTTTGAATAAATGAAAGCTTGTGAGAATTATTTTTATTTTTTTGGAGGTCACAGTAACCTTGACCATTGATCTAGTGACCCCAAAATGGGTGTGGTGTGTAGAACTCATCAAGGTGCATCTACATATGATGTTTCAAAGTTGTGGGTGGAAGCACTTTGATTTTAGAGCCAATGTTAAGGTTTTAGCACGACGCGGACGTCAGACGACAAGCTGGCTATGACAATACCTCGGTTTTCTCCGAAAACGCCAAGCTAATAATAAATATGTTATGAATTAGCGGAGCTCCAGCAAGGACGTCCTGCTCTTAGCGCTTCAGCAAGAAAAAAAAGAAAAGAAAGCATTTAATAATGAAAGTGTATATTGTGCAATACGTAACTGAATGGAAATGGGTCAAGGAAATAATGGGGTTTCCCTATGAATTTGAAGTTAGTTTAGTTTAAACCTATTTATTTTAGCTTGATTGCATCGAAAGCCTAAGGCTTATATAAACGCTCTCGAGTCCGTTTCCTGGGCCTAGAACCAGTACTTGGTGTCTTTGGGGAAGATCTAAAGAACGCTCCCACGGTGGGGATCGAACCTGTGACCTCTCGGTCGCTAGGCGGACACCATATCCATTATACCACGGCGACTTTGAAGTTGCCCGTTATCTATAATTATAGCACACACAGACCTAATAGACAGGACAGGCAAGTGAGCTCCAAATTATGCAAATCAACGCAAACCGAATGAATCAGACCTTGACTCCAGATAATTCGTTAAATGAAACAAGATGACATCATGAAACAGTTTTTAGATGCTAAAACGTTGCAGAATATTTTTTCAAATACTTTTACACCAATGTTTCTTGTTTCAGGGTCTTCCTATTGTAATTAACTGTTGTATGGCAGTGTTTATGGATCTTTAAATATTGTTTACAGGGGATTTGAAAACAATATTTACATTGGGAAAAAGTGCTAAATAAGCAGAGTTATTATGTGTCATTGGTTTTATTGATTACAAGGAAATGCTGGATCCATAGGAGAACATTTACAGCATTTGCAGACATGGTTTTCTGCAACAAACTGTATCCTGGTTTGACAAAATTGAACAAAATTAAATAAATGTAACAGTTATTGGTCCTCTTTGAATTTTGGTTCTCAATATAAATACAAAGCTAAAAGAGCTTGAATGGATAAGATTGTATAGCTAGAACTGCATTTATCTGATTTAAAAACAATATAAAAAAGTGTTAACTTCTATTTTGGTATACCAACATTTGTTGTCAGATGAAAACAGAAACCTGTGTTTTCCTAAAATTAAATTACACAGCTGGAAAGGGGACACCATTGACAGCAAAACTAAAAGACAATAAAGATGTAACCCAAGTTTTTATTGTCCAATGGAACAAATTGTCCCTAACTAGCCAAACGGTGCTGTCAGCCTTCTGAGTGCCTTAACTGCACCTTTCAGCTTTCAAATGAGGACGTATCCAGGTTTGAGCACAAAACTAGCTTAGCTCATATAGATATTTAAAGCAGATACAACAGATTTACACTCAACCAACAGCACAGTAACATGTAGAGTAAGCAGTTCACCTGTTTCCTGACTTCAGCATGCTTGTTGTCACGGTCCTCCAGATCCTCGTCATCACTGTTGTTGCCTCGGTTACGGTTGCTAGGCACCTGTCGGTACCATTTCAAGATCGTCTGCTCCAGGAGGACGTCTGCCTCGTACAGGAAGTGGATCACTTTCGTTACCAGCTGCAGATGAGCAGAGCTGGCACTCGCAAAGTCCTGTCAATATAAAGAAGAAAACTCTTGACAGTTTGACAATGCAAGGAAGACAACTCTGACAATTTGAGAAAACAAGGGAGAAAATTCAAACAATATGACAATTACAAGGAAAAACTTCCCAAAATTTGACAATACAGGGGGAAAAACTCCAAGAATTTGAGAATGTACTGTTCTCTTGACTCAAACCCATTGCCTTATTTTAAAAACAACAACAACCACCTGGTAAAACTACAACAACAAAACAAACACTACAATTTAAGTTGGTGGTAGGACAGAATTATTTATCTAATTTCCTACTTTTGTTTTTCCTCCTTTTTATTTAATTTAAATCTATCTATGTTAATATATATATTCTCAGGTTAAATATGTGTCCATGAACATCAACAATTATCGGTGCTAACATAATAATTCTGATGAAATGCAGATGAATGGCTTTAGAATGTTGACTGTTTATAACAATTGACACTTAATGGTATTTTGAAGTTAACCTACACCACCATTATATAGTGTTTGAACCTGAATTAAAAGCCTTAAAGTGTTAACATGTGACTGTAGCCTTGCCTCTATTGCCTCCAGGCACTGCCTCTGAGATTCCTCATTTTTGATGTAGTTCTTTAAAACCATCAGGTGCCGCTTCAAACTCTGAAAGCAAATTATTGTTATAGTTAGTAAGTATAGTTAAATTCACAATATTCCCATATGTTAAAAATAATAAGTAAATCGCTCTAATCTGTCAAACTATACCAGCTTTTGATAAACAATGATTAACGCACCCGAAAGTTTGCTCAATGTTTAAACTTGTTTTAGTCATGTCAACAATAATAACAACAAGAGATGTGTTCGTCAGAAACACAAAGCCCCCTATTGCGCCACTTTGAAATAAAAAAAATTGACCTTTGACCTTGAAGGATGACCTTGAACTTTCACCACTCAAAATGTGCAGCTTCATGAGAACGCCGTTTTGAAAAAAAAGTTGTTTTTTTACCTTTGACCTTGAAGGATGACCTTGACCTTGAATTTCCACCACTCAAAATGTGCAGCTTCATGAGAACGCCGCTTTGAATTTTGAAATATTTTTTTTTTACCTTTGACCTTGAAGGATGACCTTGACCTTGAACTTCCACCACTCACAATGTGCAGCTTCATGAGATACACATGCACGCCAAATATCAAGTTTCTATCTTCAATAATGCAAAAGTTATGGCCAACGTTAAAGTATTTTTTTCGGACGGACGGACAGACTGACATACACACATACTGACTGACAAACTGATGGACAGTTCAACTGCTATATGCCACCCTACCAGGGGCACAAAAACTAACATATACATAAACAATCCTTGTCCAGAAAGGTGACATTTGAACATGATTCAGAGCTCCAGATAAGGGTCGTATTTTCGTAATTACGAATTATTTTCAAGTCGGTTACGTATTTATTTTAAAATCTTGTCGTACCATTAAGAATTACAAAATCAAGTTACGAATATTATTTTTACATCGGTTCGTATCGATTTTTATTGAGTTCTTTTCGCGTATTAAAGATTTTTGCGGTGCTTATATAGAATGGTTATCGGGTTTGTTTAACAAAGCGCATTTTTTCTAATAAAAGCGGCGTATACAGTCTATCTGTCAAAAACAATGGCGGCGCCCAGACAGCGTCCTGAAAAACTGCAAAGCGTCCAAAAACACGCTTTTAACATATTGTACGCAAAGTGAGCCGAAGGTAAATGTTTAGAAAGACATTATAGAAAAGATCTTATACGATGTTGTATGTTCAGTTGCCGACACAGTCGGAAAAGCTAAACAAAAACGCGACACGACGGGTCCAAACTTAAACACAAAAAAACATTGAACGAGTGAAAGGGACAAGTCCCGTGGCTAATCGTTGAAAAGATTGAAGGGGAGACCCGTTTTAAATGTGAAATATGTAAAAATTCATCTAAACACAGTTTGGCCATATGAAGGTATTGGAAAAATAAAATTGCATAATACTGAAAAGACACTGTTGAACTCGTATAAATAAAGTTGCTAGTATGTTTATTTAGATTTTTTTTGCATGAAAATAACCATTATTATTTATTTTAGGTCATTTAGAAAAAATAAGAATTATTTTCCAAAACTTAGTAGTAACGTTAAGAATAAAATTTCAGAGTTAAGAATTCTTTTTGAAAATCTGGTAGTAATTTAAGAATTTCACAAAACCTTATCTGGAGCTCTGATGATTACCCATCAAATTAGGCTGGTAAGATAAATAATTTTGACCAGCAAAGTAAAACACAGATCAGCAAATATTGGTAAATAATCATAATTCCCTTGAACATTTTTCAAATACTATGTCATTGCCATGGGAGCTAAAAAAGCTGAGTACAAACACAATTACTGATTATAATTGGTTAATGTAAACAAGGTAAAAATAAAACTCAGCACTATTCACACACATCAGTGAGCACTTTCAAGGCCTGGGCCCCTGAGAGACTGGGGTTCTCTGAGAAGGGTTGATCCAGGAGCACTTTCACTACAAGTCCAGTCAGCTCTTTTATGGAGATGTTATAAGCATGTCTGAAATAACGGGAAATAAGATGTTATGTGGTTTACTAAACAAATAAATTTAAAATTGAAATCACTGCTGCAAAATTATATTTACTTTCTGGTTCGTACATATAACTGTTTTACATTAGTCTTGTATGACTATCAGAATAGTATAAAACAATATCTTATGCTCTTATAATTCCATTTGATGCCTAAAAATTGTAAATACCACTTGGACAACTAAATTTGTATATACATGGTTGAGAGCTTACAAATACTTCACAGAACAAACTTTAAGTTTAGGTTTAAACAAGGGCTGTTTGTAAAACATGCATGCCGCCCATATGGGCTGTCCTTTGTAGTGGCAGCCATTGTGTGAATACGTTTTTTGTCACTGTGACCTTGACCTTTGACCTAGTGACCTGAAAATCAATAGGGGTCATCTGCGAGTCATGATCAATGTACCTATGAAGAGTCATGATCCTAGGCAAAAGCGTTCTCGAGTTATCATCCGGAAACAATTTTACTGTTTTGGGGTCACTGTGACCTTGACCTTTGACCTAGTTACCTGAAAATCAATATGGCTCATCTGCGAGTCATAATCAATGTACCTATGAAGTTTCAGGATCCTAGGCGTAAGCGTTCTCGAGTTATCATCCGGAAACCATTAAACTATTTCGGGTCACCGTGACCTTGACGTTTGACCTAGTGACCTCAAAATCAATAGGGCTCATCTGCGAGTCATGATCAATCTACCCATGAAGTTTCATGATCCTAGGCGTATGTGTTCTTGTGTTATCATCTGAAAACCATTTTACTATTTCGGGTCAACATGACCTTGACCTTTGACCTAATGACCTCAAAATCAAAAGGGTTCATCTGCGAGTCATGATCAATCTACCTATGAAGTTTCATGATCCTAGGAATATGCGTTCTTGAGTTATCATACGAAAATCTTTTAACTATTTAGGGTCATCGTGACCTTGACCTTTGACCTAGTGACCTCAAAATCTATAGGGGTCATCTGCAAGTCATGATCTATCTAATGATGAAGTTTCATGATCCTAGGCGTATGCGTTCTTGAGTTATCATCCGGAAACCATTTTACTATTTCGGGTCACCGTGACCTTGACCTTTGACCTAGTGACCTCAAAATGAATAGGGGTCATCTGCGAGTCATGATCAATCTACCTATGAAGTTTCATGATCCTAGGCGTATGCGTTCTTGAGTTATCATCCGGAAACCATTTTACTATACCGGGTCACCGTGAGCTTGACCTTTGACCTAGTGACCTCAAAATCAATAGGGGTCATCTGCGAGTCATGATCAATCTACCTATGAAGTTTCATGATCCTAGGCCCAAGCGTTCTTGAGTTATCATCCGGAAACCACCTGGTGGACCGACCGACCGACAGACCGACCGACATGTGCAAAGCAATATACCCCCTCTTCTTCGAAGGGGGGCATAAAAATGCAAACCAGTCAAGACAATCCAATCTTGTTATATGCTAGACATGGGCCAAACTCTAGGAAAACCAGGCTCAATGCATATTCTTAAAGTGTAGTTCCAGATTAATCAAAGACAACACTTTCCACCTATACTGGATTTTAAAGACACTTCCTTTAAATGAAAAATCCCATAAAAGCAGAAAGTGTTATTCCTAATTGGCCTGCGTAGACTGCACACCAAAAGTGTGGCTCAGACGTTATGGTTGGTTGGGTGTGATGTGGCTCATATGTGATGGTTGGTTGGGTGTGATGTTTGGTGGCTCATATGTGATGGTTGGTTGGGTGTGATGTTTGGTGGCACATATGTGATGGTTGGTTGGGTGTGATGTTTGGTGGCTCGTATGTGATGGTTGGTTGGGTGTGATGTTTGGTGGCTCATATGTGATGGTTGGTTGGGTGTGATGTTTGGTGGCTCGTATGTGATGGTTGGTTGGGTGTGATGTTTGGTGGCTCATATGTGATGGTTGGTTGGGTGTGATGTTTGGTGGCTCATATGTGATGGTTGGTTGGGTGTGATGTTTGGTGGCTCATATGTGATGGTTGGTTGGATGTGATGTTTGGTGGCACATATGTGATGGTTGGTTGGGTGTGATGTTTGGTGGCTCGTATTTGATGGTTGGTTGGGTGTGATGTTTGGTGGCTCATATGTGATGGTTGGTTGGGTGTGACGTTTGGTGGCTCATATGTGATGGTTGGTTGGGTGTGATGTTTGGTGGCTCATATGTGATGGTTGGTTGGGTGTGATGTTTGGTGGCAATTATGTGATGGTTGGTTGGGTGTGATGTTTGGTGGCACATATGTGAAGGTTGGTTGGGTGTGATGTTTGGTGGCACATATGTGATGGTTGGTTGGGTGTGATGTTTGGTGGCTCATATGTGATGGTTGGTTGTGTGTGATGTTTGGTGGCTCATATGTGATGGTTGGTTGGGTGTGATGTTTGGTGGCTCATATTCGATGGTTGGTTGGGTGTGATGTTTGGTGGCTCATATGTGATTGTTGGTTGGGTGTGATGTTTGGTGGCTCATATGTGATGGTTGGTTGGGTGTGATGATTGGTGGCTCATATGTGATGGTTGGTTGGGTATGATGTTTGGTGGCTCATATGTGATGGTTGGTTGGGTGTGATGTTTGGTGGCTCATATGTGATGGTTGGTTGGGTGTGATGTTTGGTGGCTCATATGTGATGGTTGGTTGGGTGTGATGATTGGTGGCTCATATGTGATGGTTGGTTGGGTATGATGTTTGGTGGCTCATATATGATGGTTGGTTGGGTGTGATGTTTGGTGGCTCATATGTGATGGTTGGTTGGGTGTGATGTTTGGTGGCTCATATGTGATGGTTGCTGGGTTTGATGTTTGGTGGCTCATATGTGATGGTTGTTGGTGTGATGTTTGGTGGCTCATATGTGATGGTTGTTGGGTGTGATGTTTGGTGGCTCGCATGTGATGGTTGGTTGGGTGTGATGTTTGGTGGCTCATATGTGATAGTTGGTTGGGTGTGATTTTTGGTGGCTCATATGTGATAGTTGGTTGGGTGTGATGTTTGGTGGCTCATATGTGATGGTTGGTTGGGTGTGATGTTTTGTGGCTCACATGTGATGGTTGGTTGGGTGTGATGTTTGGTGGCTCACATGTGATGGTTGGGTGTGATGTTTGGTGGCTCATATGTGATGGTTGGTTGAGTGAGATGTTTGGTGGCTCATATGTGATGGTTGGTTGGGTGTGATGTTTGGTGGCTCATATGTGATGGTTGGTTAAGTGTGTGATGTTTGGTGGCTCATATGTGATGGTTGGTTGGGTGTGATGTTTGGTGGCTCATATGTGATGGTTGGTTGGGTGTGATGTTTGGTGGCTCATATGTGATGGTTGGTTGGGTGTGATGTTTGGTGGCTCATATTCGATGGTTGGTTGGGTGTGATGTTTGGTGGCTCATATGTGATTGTTGGTTGGGTGTGATGTTTGGTGGCTCATATGTGATGGTTGGTTGGGTGTGATGATTGGTGGCTCATATGTGATGGTTGGTTGGGTATGATGTTTGGTGGCTCATATGTGATGGTTGGTTGGGTGTGATGTTTGGTGGCTCATATGTGATGGTTGGTTGGGTGTGATGTTTGGTGGCTCATATGTGATGGTTGCTGGGTTTGATGTTTGGTGGCTCATATGTGATGGTTGTTGGTGTGATGTTTGGTGGCTCATATGTGATGGTTGTTGGGTGTGATGTTTGGTGGCTCACACGTGATGGTTGGTTGGGTGTGATGTTTGGTGGCTCATATGTGATAGTTGGTTGGGTGTGATTTTTGGTGGCTCATATGTGATAGTTGGTTGGGTGTGATGTTTGGTGGCTCATATGTGATGGTTGGTTGGGTGTGATGTTTTGTGGCTCACATGTGATGGTTGGTTGGGTGTGATGTTTGGTGGCTCACATGTGATGGTTGGGTGTGATGTTTGGTGGCTCATATGTGATGGTTGGTTGAGTGAGATGTTTGGTGGCTCATATGTGATGGTTGGTTGGGTGTGATGTTTGGTGGCTCATATGTGATGGTTGGTTAAGTGTGTGATGTTTGGTGGCTCATATGTGATGGTTGGTTGGGTGTGATGTTTGGTGGCTCATATGTGATGGTTGGGTGTGATGTTATGTGGCTCATATGTGATGGTTGTTGGGTGTGATGTTTGGTGGCTCATATGTGATGGTTGTTGGGTGTGATGTTTGGTGGCTTATATGTGATGGTTGGTTGGGTGTGATGTTTGGTGGCTCATATGTGATGGTTGGTTGAGTGTGATGTTTACTTGAGATTGGGAGATGGTAATGCTTAAATTAGTTTTAATTTGTCCTTTCAGACTGAGATCATGTATAATGTTATGCCACTTGATAAGTCATGTAAGAATTTTTGTTACATTTTCCAGAATAAAGCTTACTTTAAAGAATTAATTTCTAGAATAAGATTTTCACAGCTGATATTTTCATCTTTAGATCTCTGTACTGTGTCGAGCATCTCTGTGTAGTAGACTGGCACTGCAACATACACAATAACAGAAATATTGTTCAATAACACTTGTTAAGTGGACATCATATTACCAATTATGGACTAGTTTTACATACATTTAATAACATTATAGTATACTATCACAAGGCAGGAATAGTATTGTTTACAAATTGTATAGTATGGCTTTAATAAACTAATGTAAACAAGCAAATTCGTTGAATTGATATCCCCCGCCTATATACTTCTGGACACAAAAGTGTTATATTTGACACTAAAAAAAGCAATTTTTTTGAAGATACAAAGGGCCATAACTCTGTTATTATCAGATGGTGTACAATGCCATTTGGCGTGCATCATCCTTTTATCCATAAATTTACTCATACCAAGTTTCAATGAAATCCGCAAAAGCACTTCCAAGATATGGCTCCGGACACAAAAGTGACGGACGGACGGACAGCGCCAAAACAATATCCCTCCGCCTCTGGCGGGGGATATATACTCATACCAAGCTTTAATGAAATCCGCCAAAGCACTTACAAGATATGGCTCCGGACACAAAAGTGCCTATAGTAAAAAGCATTTTTTCAAGATACAAAGGGCCATAACTCTGTTTTTAACAGATGGTGTACAATGCCATTTGGCGTGCATCATCCTCTTATGCATATATATACTCATACTAAGTTTCAATGAAATCCGCCAAAGCACTTACAAGATATGGCTCCGGACACAAAAGTGCCTATAGTAAAAAGCATTTTTTCAAGATACAAAGGGCCATAACTCTGTTTATAACAGATGGTGTACAATGCCATTTGGCGTGCATCATCCTCTTATGCATATATATACTCATACCAAGTTTCAATGAAATCCGCCAAAGCACTTCCAAGATATGGCTCCGGACACAAAAGTGCCTATAGTAAAAAGCATCTTTTCAAGATACAAAGGGCCATAACTCTGTTTTTAACAGATGGTGTACAATGCCATTTGGCGTGCATCATCCTTTTATGCATATATATACTCATACCAAGTTTCAATGAAATCCGCCAAAGCACTTCCAAGATATGGCTCCGGACACAAAAGTGCCGGACGGACGGACAGACGGACAACGCCAAAACACTATCCCTCCGCCTCTGGCGGGGGATAATATTCAGAAAGAGTACCAGTACAGAAAAGATGGGTCAAACCAACATATTATGACAACTGACTATTGAAAACAAGAGCTTGTCACATTAGTGCCAAATCCCCGACGAAATGTGTTTGCTTGTATGACAACATTTGTTATAGAGAGTAGAATAATATTTGTAAAACATGGTACATGTGTCATCTATTTATATTTCAAGAATCAATTAATTATATAGTGTTGGAATTATGTTGTAGAGAATTAAATATATGGACATGAAAGAAAGGGAGGTAATTAACAAGAAGACTATAAACAGTTACTGTTTTTGATCACTGTATTTTTCCTTAAACTCATCTATTCATTTTACAGTGAATACTTCATTGTTCAAATTAAAATATTATTTTTAAATTAGATAAAGGGATATATTCAAAATTGAAAAGCTAAAATATTTACTATGAATTTAAATTAAAAATCATTTAAATAAATAAAATATTAAAATAAAATAAATAAAAAAATAAGTAAATAAAGGGAGATAATTCAAAAACTACAGCCAAAGAGTTATGGTTCTTTGTCACTGCACTTCTCCTACTTGCCATCTGTTTATATTTAAAGTTTCAAGTAAATCCCTTCAGTAGATTTTGAGTTATGCTCCTGACAAAAATTTACTTTGAAATTATATAAAAGGGGAGATAATTAAAAAACTAAGGTAGATAGAGTTATGGTTCTTATTCACTGCACTTTTCCTACTTGCCATCTGTTTATATTTCAAGTTTCAAGTAAATCCCTTCAGTAGATTTAGAGTTATGCTCCGGACAAAAATTTACTTTGAAATTATATAAAAGGGGAGATAATTCAATAACTAAGGTAGAGTTATGGTTCTTGGTCACAGCACTTCTCCTAGTTACCATCTGTTTATATTTTAAGTTTCAAGTAAATCCCTTCAGTAGATTTAGAGTTATGCTCCGGACACAAATTTACTATGAAATTATATAAAAGGGGAGATAATTCAAAAACTAAGGTAGATAGAGTAATGGTTCTTGGTCACTGCACTTTTCCTAGTTGCCATCTGTTTATATTCTAAGTTTAAAGTAAATCCATTGAATAGATTTGGGATTATGCTCTGGACGAAGTTTCGGACGGAAGGACAAACCAACAGAGACTATTACTATATCCCCTCCGAAAAATTTTCGGCGGGGATAATAAAAATTGGCTATCAACAAACACACTTTCCTACCATCTGGTTGCAAGCTGTCAGGCGGTGATTCACTCCCTTCACTACACTCACTGTCTTCATCACTAGACGACTCTGTCTCTATGGTGATACCCCAGACCTGCCTGGTGACTTCCTCAACATCACTGTCGTCTCCAGAAGTATCCTTGTACAAGAAAGCTTTCCCCTTGCTGCCAAACATTGCGTCACAGCCTGGAATTATTGTTTGTTGGGATTTTGGCTGTATTCAACAGTATATGAGTCTGTATGTGTGAAAAACCGGTCTTCATGTCTAAGCGTTAAGTTTGTGTGGTCCACACTGACTTATCAGAGATGTCAATTTTCACCTTATTTGAATTTTTGTTAGGAACTTCCTTTCAACAAAAAATTCCATTTAAGAGGAAAAATACATCCCTGATTAGCCTATTCGGTCTGCAGTTACTTTAGGCACATGCATTAAGCCCTGTTTTCCCAGATCGCTCCTCCTTTCCTTCTAATGCTTACTGGGCAAGGTAAACTGTTTAGTTCAAACCTTTTTATATTACCATAATAAATATAAGTTTTCTGACGCTCAGAAATAATAAATTAGTCCTTGGTCCCAAAATTAAGATACACAGAAATATCCCCAATAGACACTATTAAAAACAACAACAACAACGATTACCGGTACTCAAAACAACGTGTCAAAAAATCTACTGACACCTTAACAATTTATCTGATGCATTGATGTTGGAAAATTTCTATGTAAATGACACATGCTAAATGGTATTCAATGATACTGTGCGCTTGTAAGTTCCACGCACTTATAGTAAGAGTTACTTAAAAAGCTATTTTATTTAATATTTTCAATTTTGTTTTACAGAATGATTATCCGAGGTGACATTCATATAAAAAACAAGAGCTGTCAGAGGACAGCGCGCTCGACTATTCGAGTGCTTGACAGTATAACGTAAGCCATCATAGGGAAATTGTTCATATTCAATAATTTATTGAACGATCTTTAAAAAATAAAAAAAGGAAAAAAAAATTTGGGCCGGGGGGGGGGGGGGGGGGGGGGGGGTAGGGATGAAGTAGGGGGGGTGAGAGGGGGGTAATGTGGGGTGGGGTAATTTATTAGATGATGTTAAAAAAAAATGGGGGGGGGGGGTTGTGGGGGGGGGGTAGGGGGTGAGTATAATGGGTATAATGTGGGGTGGGGTAATTTATTAGATGATGTTTTTTTTTGGGGGGGTGGGGGAGAAGTTTGGGGGGGGATGGATTCAGGGTAGGGGCGTGGGGTATTGTTTGGGTGGAATTCATTGTGGTATTCAGTTAAGTGTTGTTTTGTCTAAGTAATAATAAAATGTGATCATAAATAAAGAAGTTATGGCAATTTAAGCAAAATGTTCAATTATCTAAGTGTAAAAGGGGCCATAATTATGTCAAAATGCTTGATACAGTGATCTGCTCTTGTTTAGGGGTCATGTTAGTAAACAAGTATGCAAAACATAAAAGCAATATGTCAAAGGATATAGGAAATATTTGGGGTAGTACGCAAAGTTTAACATAGATTTATCAATAATATGCATATTCTAAGTATAAAAGGGGCAATAACTCTGTCAAAATGCTTGATACAACTGATGCTCTTGTTTATAGGTTGGGGTCATGATGGTAAACAAGTATGCAAAATATGAAAGCAATATGTCAAGGGAACCTTGAAAATATTTGGGGTAGTACGCAAACTTTAACATTTGCTGCATATTCTAAGTGGAAAAGGGGCCATAATTATGACAAAATGCTTTATAGCGTTGTCTGCTCTTGTTTATGGTTGGGGTCATGTTGGTAAACAAGTATGCAAAATATAAAAAAAATATTTCAAGGGACAATGAAAATATTTGGGGGTAGTACGAAAACTTTAACATTTGCACGCTAACGTAAACAGCACGGAAACGGAAACGTCGGGGTGAGTAGGATAGCTCCACTATATAAATTTCATATATAATAGTCTAGCTAATAAACATTTATTTTTTCACGCTTTGGTATATTGACAAAATCAAAATAAAATGTTACAGATTCGCAAATTTTCATTGTTGTTATGATATTTGTGAGGGAAAAATAATACTGAGCATTTACCATGCTCTAAAATATCCATTATGTGTATATTTTGATGATTAAAAACCTGAAAATTATAAAGCGTTGCAACGTGAAACAATTTAATAATTTGGACAGTTCCGTTGTTGTTGTTAAATTTTGGGATACTACAAGGATTGCTTGTATAAAGTATAAAATACATCACTCATTGTATGAGCACGGATGGCCGAGTGGTCTAAGCAATAGACTTTTACTCCAGCGGTCAGTGGTTCAAGCCCAGTTGAGGGTTACTTTTTTTCTTTCTTTAATTTTATTCTTGTTTTTTTTACTTGATTCAATCTTTACAATCTTAACATTTGTCAATATAAAGCATTTAATGACAAACTTTAATACATGCCAACATCTGTGAAATGGCCCCTTTTAGTATGAACTTTTAATAATTGAACTTCAAATAAAATATATGCGGATTCATGATTTCTGTGCTTGTAATTGAATGGTTTTCTTTCAATTTGATTCACTTCTATAACTTTCAAATATGGTGAAAGTAAGAGCCCATTTGTCACACTTATAACTTAAGAGCAGGGACAATATAAATATAGTTTATGATATTGCCCAAATATCATCATTGGCACTAATTTTCAATATATATATTTTTGCTGAAATCATGCACATTTTTACCGAAAATGAAACAAACAGAAAGCTAAGAGTAATTAGTCATTGGGTAAAATCTGGGTGTCCACAAACATGTTTCAAAAATGATTATTTGGCTTCAAAAAGGGTGTATAACAAGAGCACGGCATAACGGGTGCAGTTTTGAATAAATGAAAGCTTGTCAGAATTTATTTTTTTGAGAGGTCACAGTGACCTTGACCTTTAACCTAGTGACCCCAAAATGAGTGTAGCATGTAGAACTCATCAAGGTGCATCTACATATCAAGTTTCAAAGTTTTAAGTGGAAGCACTTTGATTTTAGAGCAAAATGACAAGGTTTTAGCACGAAGCGGACAGAGGACATTGGACAACACGACAAGCTGGCCATGGAAATACCTCAGTTTTTTCCCGAAAACAGCCGAGCTAAAAACTGAGTATATATCAAGCCTGGTTAAGAAACTGGTCTTCATAAGAGACTTTTGTAGCAATATGAATACGTACTTATAGTTTTATTACATTTGCTGCTCATTCTGAAAATGTTGAAATATGTGATGGGTTTCACTGTTGACACCATACTTTGCTTGAAGACATTTTAAAACTAGTTATCCAGAAATACCTGTGTATCATCAGTATCAAAATTACATGGGGAACAAATATAAGCCTCATTCTGGAAGAACTGGGCTTAATCCATAAGGAATAGTAACATATTAGCCTGTATAGTGCCCACAGGCCAATCAGCAACGACAATTCACATTTTTACTGGATTAGGACTAAGAAGACTTTGTTTTAAAGAAAAATAACATAAAAGTAGAAGGTGTCGTCCCTGATAAGCCTGTGCACTTTGCACAGGCTAATCTAGGACGACACTCTACACAAATAAATTAAGCCCTATTTTCCTGAACGATGCTCATATGTTTGAATGATCAATAATTGTATATGAACTCTGACAACTGGTACCTCCATCTGTAGCGTCCATGGTTCCCTCTCCAAAGTCGTCCTCCTGACTGTGCACTACCACAGTGCCAGACTTCAACTCAATGCTTGGACCCACACATACCTAGAGGAATGTCAAACAAGTGTTCCCATTCACTCATACTTATACAGGTGTCCTCTAATAAGGGTTTGGCTCTATAACCTTAGCTACTCTTAAGTTTCTTACAATTTATTAAAAACATTTGAAACAAATATAACTAACAGATTAAGAAGAAGATGCCCAAGAAAATAATGAGACTATTTCAATGCTTATCACAGCCTGGATCATTCAATTTAAATTGTATCGCTTTCTCAATTATTGGTTGATTAAGAATCGGCCAATTAACCGTTTCCCACTCAGAAAGCAAAGTGACAATAGCTATGTGCAAACAGCATAAAACTAGAACAGCCTGTGAGTAACTCACAGTCTGTTCAGGTTTTATGCTGTTTGCTGTTTGCTCTTCAGTATCGAAGGGTTGGAATTGAAGCCTTTAAAACTTGAATCTGGTAAGAAAAGTCTTAAGTTATATTTAACTCTCTAAGGGACTACAAATGCATCAAAATACATATCTAAGGGGTAAAGGGTTAAATATTGAAGCACAGTTACATATCATAGCAAACCATTTTGCTTGACTTTTCCTGTGCTTTCTTCTTTAACTCTTATACCAAAGGGAGATATATTTTGGCAAAAAAATGTTCTCATTGTCTGGAAATGTAACTTTGACATGTAACAGATGCTATTCTAACCTTGGATGAGAGTACGCAGCCTGGACTGAGTTTCACCCCGCTGTACACAGTCACGTTATTACAGAGTAGAGAAGTCTCTATCACACAGTTATCCTCCACCGTCACATCATTCCACAGGTATGAGCCCTTGATCACCACGTTATTGCCTGAAATGTACAAGTTTGGACGATTGAAAACGTGATATTGTCATATACTGTACACTGTTTTCTTTGTACACAATTTTCTCTGTACACAAATCATTACAAATATTTTTATCTGACGCATCAGGCATGTAAAAAAACTCTCTCAGGTATAAACAGCTTTCTTACATTTTTCGGCATAATGTTGTAATTGAAGAGCTAACACTGCTTAAGTTTTTGCAGTTAATGTCAATGTACACAGTGATTATCAATTACATGCAAAACAAATGTGCCCTTTGAAGGCATATAAATTATACTAACAATAATCATTTAGGGTATTACACATAGACAAGGAATAGGGCTGTTTTTATGACTGTTGCTTTGCTTACCACTCACCAGTGATTTTAAAGTGTTCATTATTTTTATTTAATATGATAATTAATGAAAAAAACAAAAGAAGGACATATAGACGCCAACAGAATATTATTTCCTATATCTTCTTTCAGAAATATTACAACAATCCATACTGATATCGATTAAGTTTGCAGTGTACATATGCCCTTTTCCCCTTCACCCTACATATCTGTGTTTAATTAGCTTCATATGGTGCTAAAAGAGGTATTTTAACTATAACAATAAATGAATTTTTTTTCAACAAAAAGGAAACTGTGAAACAAACCATCAATAGACATAGCTTTATTCTATCTAAATATTTGAATGGTCACTCAACTACTCATCTTACTTACCAATTTTGCAGTTTTTTCCTATGACAGAGTGTGAGATAGTGGTCTTGGAGCCGACAGCAGACTCTCTGCCCAACATAACATTCTCCACCAGCATGCAGTCCCTGAGATAGATACACACTCAAGTGATGATGGGGAGAGCAATGATATACCATGTTGCTCTGGTGTACAGATAAGTGTCCATATTGTGATAAGGATATTGCGCCAGTTTGATTCACAAGTGACAAAATGGCTATTGATTTTAACAGGATCTGTTACACTTTATTAAATATAGAAAATAGCAAAGTCAAATACTTTCTTTAGTTTTTGCCTTACTCTTCAAGCAAACCCATTGGAATCAAAGTCGATTTTCCATTTTTTGCAGAAATTTAGATACCCTTTTAAGTGTCAGTTCTTGCAATTAAATATACACAGTTGTAGGACAAGGGTAAAGGGTAATGGATAGAATCAGATCTGATTGTGAATTGATGCAGAACAAATTGCCCATTACAAGAATGCTGTGTACAAGGAAACTATCCCAGAAGCCTATAACTTAAAAAAAATCCTGCATAACAACTAGTGCTTAATCTTGAAATATGGAGCTTATTTAAAGTGTAAGATCAGTAGAACTTAACCCTTTCCACCTTCCTTTGTCTTATCTTAATTCCTATGTTTATAAATTATGTATTCACTATAAAACACATACTGCATTACCTTGCTAGTGTTACATTTTTACTGAGATATATATTATGTCTTCCGTAGCTGAAGTTGTCCTTGTTGTGTCTATGGCAACCGTCAGGGACAAACGGGTATGTCCACCTGTTAAGTATGTCTTGACTGAAATATGAAATATTTCACTAGAATTTTGCTTTTCCTTCCTTCTAATGCAGTCACTCTTAAACATGAAAGCTGAGCTTCGCAACAAACAGGCTTAATAAATGTGCATGGTATTATTGCCTGTGCAGTCTTCAAAAGCTAATAAGATTGGACTCTGTCTAGATTGGATATTTGTGTAGATGAGTCTTTCTTGTAACAAAAATGCCATAAAAGTGGAAAGTGTTCTATTTTACTTATGAGGTTTGAACAAGCTAATCTGAGACGTTAATTAAGGTCCATGCATTTAGTCAAGTTTTTCCAGAGTGGACACCAGATGTTAACTTGACTAAAAATACAACATGAAATCTTTCTGTCCAATCATGTACCATATAACAAATAATCCTGTATCTGCAAAGTCACCAGTCAACCCCAATCCTGCATAACCGTAGAACGTTAATGGCCTGATCCCAAACACGCATGATTTTTTAACGATGTCTCTCCCCTTCAATTATAAATCAACCCAAAAGGAATATCAATACATTAAATAATACTCTGATTTGAATAGTTGAACAGGTATTTTGAAAACATGTCTTATAATTAACAACCATACTAATTTTCATGGTTGAAAGTCAAATTGTTCTCTAGATATAGCGTGTAAACACAATCATTATGGTCCACACCACAGCTTACCTACTGACCAATGGAGAGACACAAAGTAATGTCCTTTTATTTCATTGAAAGGTGATAAAATAATATTATATGCATCAAATCCTCTCAATTCGGCAGCCAATAACCTTTTTATGGCTAAATGTGACCTATTGAGCTCCAAGTGTGACTTTTAAGCTAATGAGACAGACAGGTGATATATGAAACATTCTACATCCTTATGGGAGGTCAATTAAGTTTAAACCTATTAATTTTAGCTTGGTTGCATCGAAAGCCTTAGGCTTATTGAAATACTCTCGAATCCGTTTCCTGGGCCTAGAACCAGTACTTGGTGTCTTTGGGGGAGATCTAAAGAACGCTACCGCAGTGGGGATCAAACCCATGATCTCCCTGTTGCTAGGCGGACACCATAACCATTACACCACGGCGACCTAACGGAGGTCAATGGTGGCATGTCTTAAGATTGCTTGATGAATGACAAATTACAGTCCAGACTAATTGTTTCCTAACAATGTTGTTTTAACTTATTTTAAAATTGCATGCTGAATGAAAAAGTTACAGCCTGGACATGCAGTTTTAAGGCAAAATTTGACCTTTGACAGGTAAGTGTGACCTACAATGTCTGAAATTAGTTATATCAAATTCAGCAATATATTGCAGACTTATGGCCCAGACAGGAATTTTTGGACAGAGTGGACAGACAGAAGAACACGCACAACTGCCAGATGCAACCTTTTTCAAACAATGGCACAACATGAGTGGAATGAGTTTGCACAGGCTGATGGGAGGTGACATTTTGTCATTCATAATATCAAAGGAAGTCATGCATCCAGCCTTTAACCCCTTACCACTTAGATACATATTTCACGCATTTGTAGTCCCTTCGAAAGTTAAATTTAATTTAAGTCCGTTCTTAGTAAATTCAAGTTTTTAAGGCTTTATTTCCATCCCTTAGATACTGATGAGCAGCAAACAGCATAAACCTGAACAGACTGCAAGTTACTCGCAGGCTGTTTTGGTTTTATGCTATTTGCACATAGCCATTTTCACTTTGCTTCTGAGTGGGAAAGAGCTAAAGCCGCATCAAGTCTCCACTGAGTTCCTGCGTACCTGACTGCATCATACATCTGTAGACTGGAGACCCTGGCTGCATACGCATCCTTCACTACACACATCTTGATAGTATTACCCATGATCTGTAGTGGACATTCACAAAATTTTCAAAGCACTTTCCTAATTTCATCTTTTTTATTGATACCAGACTGTCATACAAACATGCATAAATCAGTATACCGTCCAACCCCACCATGCAGTTCCCAGATTTTTGGGGTCACCTAGCATAAGCTGCCAGTCTCCCACCCGCAACCCAGGTGAAAATCAGCCATAAATACCCAGATTTTAATGGTCAACTGCAGTATACTGGAGCTAATATGTTCCACAACAAAAGCCACTTTTGACCTGTGTTATACAGTCACCAGGTTGTCATTTTCAGGTGCGGAAATAAAATAAATTAAAACCGATCTTGCCTTTTTAAAATTATTTAACAATTCACATTTGAAAATGCTTATTTGGAATAATAAAGTTTTTCTATTCAACAATATTTAACAAAAACAGTTGTGCTCATATTATGGTTGTTTGAATGAAAATGGTGTTTGTGCGATGTTTGTGTTCAGCAGTTACCTCTTCATTTATAAGTATTCCCTTGACAAAGCTGTCCCGGGTCTCGTAGTCAAAATTGTCGGTGAAGAGTTGTGGGACCTGTGGAGAACAGATGCTGATGTTGGCATCGAGCAGGTCGTAGCGGATCTGCACATCCTTGTGCTCCATAATCACCTCCTGGTTTAGAAGAAGGAACATACATCTCATTCAGATAGGAATCACATTTTAAATTGCAGATTTCAACAAATGTTCTTATATATGACAATATGTGTGAGCAGCTTCTATTACCGTAGATTTGGTTTCAATTAAACACCAAGGCTCTTCCTTAATGTCAGAGAAAGACACTCTTCTTTAGGAAATAACAATACATCATAGCTAAACAAAAACAAAATTTAGTGTAAAAAAATAATCTAAATTAAACACTTCTTTCAGGCTCTTACTTCCAATAAAAGGAAATAGAGCACTGATTTTTTACATGCAAAGACATCATTTTATTCCTTCACTACCAAATAACAAATGTGACAAATCATTATAATTTATAAATAATGCTTTTTACAAAACTAAAGAGCAGGCATTCAATTTTAGGACATGGTTTTCAGTGAAATCAAATTTAACAAAACCAATCTTTACCATCAACCAGTAAGAAAACTCCAATGCCACATTTCTTATAAACAGCATGATCTTAAAGAAAGTCAAATTGGCAAAAAACTTCTGTTATTTGTTATGAAGACTGATACAAATTGCACATGCACAAGTTCACATCATACAGAACGATGCATGACAGTTTTAATGTTGTGCATTCAAAAGTATAGGAAACACCAGCAGACAAATGTGTGTCCATGGACAGACCAACAGATGGCAAGACAGAAATAGACAAACAGATGGACAGACATAGACGGATAAATGGACGGACACAGAGAGGAAGACGTCCATGGTAATTCTAGTACACCCCCATTACTTTGTTTTGGGGAAGGAGGGGGTTAAAATTAAATAAGATTCAGATACCACTGGAAACTGTAAGTGTTTGGTGTCAGAGTCAGCAATCCTCTGGTAGTGGATCACATTCTGAGTCTCATTGTCGACTGCAAGGACGATGTCATCTTGGGGGCACCTTGTGGCATGGCCTGGGGGGACCTCTCGAAACACCATCGTCATAATGGCTGATTTATCTTTCTCTCTTCTATTCCTGTCAATTAATTGATGCATTGATATTCACTATTCACTAATGACTTCAATGATATAACTTCTATTAAATAAATGCTAAAAACTGAGACAAATTTGAAGAATATGTATAAAGTAAATTTGAAACTAAAGCATTTATTAAAATATACATACACTTTTTTCATAAACTACTGTACATACAATATCTATTTAATCTGATTAATTTAAAAACATGTTAATATTATCTCTGTCCAGGCTTTCAAGAAAGTCAGAAACAAGTATTTATTGACATATACAAGCATCTAACTCCTTCATCACTATGTAAATAGGGCATTTTTCCTTCTAAGAAAATGGCTTTTTTGTCGCAAAATTTACAAGTTCACAACTAAAATTTTCCCAATTTAAAGAAGTTTGCGACTCAAGTATTCACAATTAAGAAAAAGTAAGCAATTTCTTTTTTCACAATTTTGACCAGTTAGTGACTTATTTTTTCACAATTTTCACCAGCTGGCGAGTAATTTTTTCACAAAATGTGGCGACCAAGACCCCTTGTCAAAAATGGGCAACAAAGCCCTAGTATGTATAATAATACAAAAGTGCACAAAAGGTGTACAATAACCTAACATAATTACTTGTGTTCGTCTATGATTGGTTGCAGCTTAATGTTTGATACAACATCGCCGTAGATCAGAACAAAGTCACTACGTATGAGACTCTTGGCATCAATGTCTCTGAGTGCGTCCCCCATGGAGAGGCATCCCTCTGTGACAACGGGAACCACATTGCATGGGGAACTTTTATCATTCCAGCGAGAATTTCTGAAAGGTACATTTATAAAAGATATCAGCTGTGAGATTTTATTACACCATACAAAATGACCTATAGGTCAATGCAATAGATATACAGGCCAACCCCTACTTCAGGTCACCTCTCATCGCTGGTCGCCCCGTGTCGATAAACATTATATAATGCACCCCTTTTTAGCGGTAACCCCGATTCTCCGGCCAGCGGCCAGCAATTTTGCATCCCAAATGTTAAATTCTCCCCCTTAGGAGTGGTCACGCGCGAGTACGTCAGTCATGTACATTGGCAAAATTACACCAACGCAACGGCGAAAAAATCAATACGTACTTCCAGTCTGCGGTTTAGACTCTGTAGTACTGAAGTGTGATGTGTGATAAACATTTTGACAGCCAGTCTGCAAATTGCAATTAATTAGCGGCAGATTATCAGGTTAAAAGCATTATGCGACCGTTTGATCTTTTTATTTCCGCACGTGCGAATATCACCTATTATTACTGGAAGAGATTCTTAATTTATAATTTATTGTTAGTAGCTGTTGAATCATACTATTTCAAGCACACATTTATGACAATTATTGGCTAATTAAAAGCAAAAAGGACAACAAAACTTTTAATCGAAATCAACTGATCTACATGTTCTCTGTGCTACAAAGTTTTTATCCAAAAATCAATACACGCACACTTTCCATGGGTATGGCGTGACATTGTACATTGGTGCATAATTTTCGCGCACTTTTGTCGGGACAAAGGAAATACACGAGGACTTTTTTGATGCTAGACTTTGTAAACGTCTTGTTAACATAAAACAACGGGAGTGTGTTTCGGATTACAAATTATTATTCTCATTTGGGAATTAAACAAAACATTTATATTTGTTTTATATTAACAATGATTTCAATATTTAGTTTGATAAAACCCTTTATGCGGCGAAAAAATGTTTTTATAATATTATGCATTACACCTGATTGCTATTATCAGTCTCTTAAGTAACTGGCCGCGATTTTATCGTGGAGATCACTGTCGGGACCAATTCGTGCGGTAGGTATTACAAAGCCATAAAACTGCAATAAACCAATTAAATTATTGATTGATAGTGACATGGGAATTATTCATGCATAACTGATTCACAACTGTTCTCATCTTAAGTGCATTTGCAGGCCTTTTCCGCTCCATTTTGGGAAACCGCCACACTGGAATTTTGCGTCGTGAAAACCCCCATTTTGGGAAAAAAATTATCGCAAAACTGGCTCAATTGGGAAAAATAATCGCATGTAAATAGTGTTTCTTATATTTCAATGAAGCTGTTAACTGGTAAATAACGACTTTTTTGATAACATATTATTAAAATTTTACAAAATATTATGAACATGTGTGATAAGTGCAGAGTTTTTTATGTGATTTTGGGGAAATGGCCTGGCCTTTTTTAAGACAACAGATAATTTAATTATGCAATATTTTTCTATTTTTTACACTGGATCAGGTTAACTTCTATATTTAAAGGTTTAAAAAAAAATATTTTGTTTTTTTGGAATTGGGAATTTTTTTTTCAATTGGGAAAAAAACAACTAGATTTGCATTGGGAATGGGGCCCAATATTCTGACCCGTGGAATTAGGTCGGAAAAGGCCTGATTGGGGCCATACAACCCACATTGTGTAAACAACGATCATGAGAATAATTCTTTTTCATTGACTTGATTCTGATGATGATATTGATGATGATTAGAAAGATGAATAGAATATTTTTTTGAATTAAAATGTTGTTTTATAGCTGATTTAAGAAAGGAAGAAATACAATTATTTTAAGTCTATACATTGTTTAGTACATGTATACATATTTACCATTTTGTTTATACTAAAATTGAACAGTTGACCATGCACTCATCAACATTCATCAACTCCAGACTCCCTATGACCCAACCCCCTCTTAAGAGGCCACACCGCTTAAGCAGCCAATTTGGCCGTTTCCATTGACTGGCTGCCTAAGAGGGGTTGGACTGTATTATAAATGTTACTAGACTAAGTATACTGAATTTGATTTTAAATTTATTAGTTTTTAGATTTGTGGGTGTACTTACGTTGATTACAGTGATCATTTCATGTACTTACTTAAGGTGTTCTCTGACTTGGCCTGCTAGATGACAGCAAACTACAAATATCTCCTGCACACCCCCTGAGCAGAGAAATTCCAATGCGTAGTCCAACAAAGCGCTATTTGCAACTGGAAAAAGGGCCTGAAAAAGTATTCGTTTAATCATAACCATACAAAATTATTTCAATCAAATTATCTATCTAATGATATAATTCAGAACATTAAAGTTAGACCGGATATGTGCTCGAAAGTATGAAAATACACATGCTTGGCTAAATTTATCGTTGTCATAACGAAACTGCGGTATAGTAAAAAAATTCTGGAAAAAAAATGTATGATCAGTGGTAAAAACATACGGTCTGTCGGGTTACAGGAAACAAGACTATTTTTTTAGGCCTTATCTTTTTTTTTAGTTAACAGTTGTTCAACAAAACGTCTTCTTAAAAGAGATATAGTTTGTCTATGTATGTAGATATTGACAATATCTATGTACATAGTCAAACTATCTTTTTTTAAGAAGACATTTTGTTGGAAGATTTTTATGTTTAGTATGTGTATGCATTAAAATAAACAGAGGGTAACTAAAATAATACTTAAATAAATAAAAATAAATAAAACAACATTGCCATCAAGCGCATATGTGATTATGTATAAAACCCGTTTGGTGAAGTTTGTATACCTATAGATGGTAAAATAGATAATAAAAAAGTGTACTTTTATTTTAGCAGCCAAAATATTCAGCTAGTCTTTTGTTACGACTAGTCCATATAAACGGACTGCCAGAGCCTTTGATAATTTTTGCTATGGCGGCTCTGGCAGTTCATATGCACCCCTTCATAAACATAAGCGCAGAGAATCTGTGCGCTTCACTAAGCAGACGTCGTTCGAGACAAATTGAGGAAAATAATGAATAAACTTCATAAACATGTAAAATTTACCTGAATAGCAACCTAGGGATGTTAACTAATTATCCTTTGCATGCACCCTATATAAACACGACGATGTTTCAACACACTTTCCTCGCTGACATGTTTTATGTTTAAGTTTGAAACCGTGTATTCTGTATCGAATAACACATTGCTATCGACTTTGTAGGCTCCAACACATACCCCGACATGCAAAATATTGGTGTACTGCGACCTAACCAATATTGGGTCAATTTTCCAATATGGCGGATACAGCGTATGAAAGCAAAACTAAGTCAATGGTACCATTCGTATGAGTTTGTGGTTTAGACAGGTAAACATTGATAAGATCTTGCAGTTTCAGTGTTTCTTAACCATTGCATTTTTGATTAAATTTTGCACCCATGGGCAAGAGCCGGCGCATTGCAACTATCAACTAACCATTAGGTTATAAAGCTGAGAGTTGAATTATTGCAACTATTGTTACGACGAGCTCCATAAAAAAGCAGCTTTAATGCTATTATTTAGCCTGAAATTCAAGTGTTGCATCATGTCAATTTTCAACTCAGTCGCAGCAACACTGACAATATTTAACCTTACAACTGCTTGCCAACTGAAGTTCAATATGAATATACCCGTGGTATGTCATCTGAAACAGGTGCAAAAGTCGAAACGAAGCTGTCGGCGAAAACTACGGCCTGCAATATATCTTCTTGCTTTAAATCTGAATTTGCACCACCGGACTTGCCTTTCGGTGCCATCTTGAATAGTGCATAGGTTACATTACACTAAATTAGTGTGTATCCTCCCACTCTGGATCAACAGACGATTTTAACGGAGGTTTCCGGAGATAGACGATGTATCACGATCGTATCCCTCTTCCTTTCAAAACTTTCTTGTTGAAGCGGCCTGCGATGTCGTTGATCATAGCCACCTATATCGAAGGGTTACCATGCTTGCATAACTGACATACACGGACTAGTACGGAATACCGTTATTGCCATCGTGGTTACACATTTTAATCCAGAGGGCGATAATCCGATAGTGCGATGGCGACAATGCGATATTACGATGGCGACAACGCGATAGTACGATGGCGACAATGCGATAGTACGAAGGCGACAACGCGATAGTTCGATGCGACAATGCGACAGTCATATCGTTGTCGTCATCGTATTATCGCATTGTCAACATCGTACTATCGCACTGTCACCATCACATTGTCGCACTGTCGTCATCGTATTATCGCACTGTCGCATTGTCGCCATCGTGCTATCGCACTGTCGCCATCGTATTGTCGCACTGTCGTTATCGTATTATCGCACTATCTTAGTGTCGCATTGTCGCCATTGTACTATCGCACTGTCGCCATCGTATTGTCGCACTATCGCCATCGTACTTTCGCATTGTCGCCATCGTACTATCGCATTGTCGCCATCGTACTATCGCATTATCGCCATCGTACTATCGCGTTGTCGCCATCGTACTATCGCATTGTCGCTATCGCATTGTCGCCCTCTGGATTTTAATGTGTAATCACGATGGCTATAACGGTATTCCGTAGACACTCATGCTTACTCATACTCATACAGACACTCATACTCATGCATTGTATCCATGCAGATACAAGAAGGGGCGTCCAAAGGATCGTTAAGCCGTCAGAGCCTTTCAACATAAATCAAGCAGTAAGTCAGGGAAGGATGCCCAGTACGGAACTATATATAAAGCCTACATAGACACACTTTTACGCCGTCTGGAGTCCGCAGATCATATGAGCTCAATAAGAACTAAATGTATTCAGTATAATGCTAGTGCTTGTGCAGACGATATTACTATTGATGTCAAATCCCAATTAGACGCTGAAATCATTTTAAGGAAAGCTGAGGACTTTTTGAAAATGTTAAAAAAATATTTACTATAGCCGAAGAAAACTGGAGCTCTTTTAGTGCTACCAACTGAAACAAAAAAGCATGATGACATTGAGTCATCAATAGATAACAATAAAGGCACAAATCATACCTGTTGCACACATCTTTGACTTTTAATTACGAGTCTCTACATTGAAGAAACTGCTGAACATAACGTCGACAATAACATTCGAAAGGCCATAAAAGCTGCTTCATTTCAAGTGGACTCAATAGTTTTTGAGGACTAGATGCACGATCAGCTGTACACGTTATCAAACTGTTTGTCAGTCCCATTATCAAAATGTTTGTCAGTCCCATTATGCTGTACGGTCTAGAAATTGTGCTGCTTAGTCATAGTCTGTCGACAAGTTAGAGCTGGCACAGAAACGGTTTTATCAAACAATTGTTTATGCTACAAATAAATACCACTGATGCAGCAATCTTTTTGTTGAGTGGACCCCTCCAAATGTAAGCTAAGATCCATAAAAGCGCTAGTGTTACTTTGGACTCGGTGTGTCTACAGAAAGAGGGTGCAGTTGAAAGGCTTAGCCCTAAGCCAAGTTAGTGTACAGACAATAAAGTGCAAGTTGGTGTATCGAAGTTCAAAAATTGGTTAAATGTATGACTTGGACTACCTAAAAGAAATCTTAAAAACTCCTGTGGACAAATCAATCTGGAAAAAAGTTACAATCGCCATCTATAGTCAGTGTCAAGATTTTATTTTCACAAACGCCTTGAGCACGAGTAAATTAAAGGGGCCTTTTCACAGATTTTGGCATGTATTGAAGTTTGTCATTAAATGCTTTATATTGATTAAAATAAACACTGGATCTAAAAAGCTCCAGTAAAACAATGAATAAAATTAAAGAAAGAAAAAAGTAACCCTCAACTGGGCTCGAATCACTGACCCCTGGAGTAAAAGTCGATCGCTCAGACTACTCGACCATGCATGCTCATACAATCAGAGATGTATTTTATACTTGATATAAGCAATCCTCGGAGTATCACACACTATAACGACAACAACAGAACTCTCCATTTTATTCAATCGTTTCGCGTTGCAACGCTTTATAATTTTCAGATTCTAAACCTTCAAAAACTGCATATAATGGATATTTTTGAGCACGGTAATTGTTCAGTTTTACTTTTTTCCTCACAAATATCATAACAACAACGAAAATTTTCGAATCTGAAACAAACAATTTATTTTTAATTTTGTCAGTTATCAAAACGTGAAAAGGCCTCTTTAATCTAAACCTACAATGCATGTCCATATGAAAACATCATCCTCTGTTACAGATACATGTTAGATCATAATGGGACGCTAATTGAACCCTGGTGAAGCTTAAATTGTTAAGGGGAATAAATCTTCAGACTACAAGAGCAGGTTTCAACAAAAGTGAAGTTGATCCAACTTGTCGTATCTGCAGCCATGAAGAGGGACCGATGTCACAGTTTCTCGGTGAGCTCACTATCCTGGGGATTGTCCAATTTTGAGTGATATTAAACATGAAGTAAATCTCCCGCCATGTTAAGCTACAAACCTATGGAAAGACTATAGAAGAACAGGTAAACATCATCATTGATTGTTCTTCATTTAACATCAGTGAGAGAGTACAGACAGCGAGGCTAGAATGTGTTGAGTTTCAATGTAAAAGACTTATAGTATCCCCACATATACGAGCGTTATAATATTCACAGCAATCTCATAAATATCCTAAAGCAATATTCCGCGTTAACAAAACGTCATCCAAAAATCTTATGAACAAAGAAGTAAAAAATATGTGTAAATTTTAAAGATAGTTCAACTAGATCGAAGGCCTGTCTTAATTTAAGTAACAATGCCCCAACTGCTTTTTCAATTTTTTAAGGAAAAAAAAACCCACAATCATCTGTTAATTAAACTTAGCAATGCAGTCGACATACGTATTTTTTATTGAAACCAGATTGAAATTCCGGTTATATATTATCAGGTTGAAATTAGGATCTTAGATGATTTGTAATCTGATTATAATATACTTTGAAAATGTTTAATAGACTTGACATAAGATTATAGCAATACTGGTCATAACACGAGTCTTCATAATAGTGGTATAACATATGCTACCTTTAAATCACTTGGAACTGTGCCTGGAGAAATGCTATTATTCATAATGGACAATACCAAGAAGGCGACAGGTCATAATAACAAGCAGTTGCGATGGAAAATTATCAGGGCGTATAAATATTCAGTTATGTATTAACCGGTGACACTGGTACATATGTAGATTCGTGAAACGTTCTTCGCGATACTCTTGAGTTGCTGCTGTCTCTCTGGCGTTCACACTGTGATACGGTATGTCGTTCTAGCGAGGACGCTGTAAGAACACCGTACTTGGGCGTCTTAATCATCGCCACAACGGAATGGCGTGCCATCTGCTTCTGCTTCTTCGCCTGGCGTCATCAAGGCGAACATGCCATTAATTAATCGTTCGGTCACCACCTTAGGCATTTGGACGCCGTTTTCATGCTTCCCCACGGCGACCACACACCGTCTTTTGCGATCAAACCAGAACCCGTCAGTCCGAAGCCAGTTCGGTGTGCTGCGGGTATACGCGAGTATTTCATTCAGTAAGATCGTTTGTTGATCGACGAATAAATAAGCTGATGCATATCATGTTTTACTGATAACGTCGTTTGATATGAAATAAAAGATATATGAGCAATAAATTACAAAATAACAACTGTTAAATTCTATTCATCTTTAATTATTCGAAAGTTACAGTTTAATTTACGGCAATGCAGCAGTGACTAACACTCACACTATTATCGCAAAGTTGACCCGCACCCTTCTCTTTTGTTTGAGTTTAAACGCCTGACAAATTATTTTCCCCGTAATTTGAAACGGGTTCGTTATTGACAGTGCTTAAGGATTCGAGCTCGTGGCTAAAATCATAAATGTGGAAAGTTTAAAGCTTTCTTTCACATTCAATCAAAGAATGCTATCAAGTTTTCAGTTGAATCGTTGATACAATCACAAAAACAATTGGCATAATTCGTTTTAAATGACAAACTTTATTAACATATATTCACCATTGTCATTATAATAACCAGTCTATACTCGTGTCACCAATCAATCGGAGTATACAAGAAAATTTAGATTTAACAGTAGTGTGTTATTATAGAAAGGATTGTAAAAAATTACTTAATCAAAACTTCTTATTATTGTTCCGAATCATGCATTTGTTTGTATGGTTAACGTGTTTAGTCGGCTACACAACAGGTATGCTTATTTAGTACTGGCTTGTTCTACTTTTGCTTCCGACCAAATATCACGTTCTTGTCTGTCTTCATACCAGTTTTATGATTTATTATACAATGTACCGGTATGCCAGAATTCTGTTAACAGCATTCCGTATTTATGATTTTTTTTATAGTTTAATTTTCAAACTATATGAACCGCACCGGTTCATAAAAAATAATTATTATTAATATTTGTAAAAAGTAGTAATTTCAAATATTTCCGTCGATCATAAGACTATCGAGATCAAAAGAGAAAATAATCTAATCAACCCAGCCAGCCAGACAAACAAATTGCACACTCAAGTTGATAATACACTTGAACGTGATTCACGACTTACGAAAATTACGAAGGAACGCATTACAAACGATCTAGATACTTAAAATCTATTTAGAATGATACTTTTGTTCAAAGGCGATATAATATTTTCCTTAATAATGTTTATTTTTGGTAAATGAATTAGTTGTTTTTTTTTTGTTGTTGATAACTCTTACAAAATTTGAAAATAAATCATTTTGAAAATGTGTGAACATTTGTTTTTAAATAAGTTCAAGATAATAACAGGCCGGCAATTTTTGGCAAAAACGTATTATCATGCATGTTTACAATTGCTGCTTACAATACTTCTCTTGGATATCTTGGATTGATTATACATTGGTAATTATGTTGCTATAAGAGCTCTCACGAAATATCCATAATAACTATCTTGTTATAAGTGTAAATCAACAAAACTAGCCTTGTCACCTTTTATGTGTACAAAGATCAAGTAATTCGTGTTTTTCAGCCGCCTTGTTTTAGGGATCGCATGTTTTCAAAGGTTTATAATTCATGGTTGGGTGGGAGCAGCCGTATTCGAAGGCTTAAAGTCATGCTTGAGATCGGATCACGTGTATTCGAAGGTTTATCATCTATGCTTGGGATGGGATCACATGTATTCGAAGGTTTATCCTCCATGCTTGGGATGGGATCACATGTTTTCGAAGGTTTATCATTCATGCTTGGGATGTTATCACGTGTATTTGAAGGTTTATCATTTTTGATTGGGATGGGATCACATGTATTTAAATGTTTATCATTCATGTTCGGGGTGGGATCTCATGTATTCGAAGGTTTATCATACATGCTTGGGATGGGATCACATGTATTCGAAGGTTTATCCTCCATGCTTGGGATGAGATCACATGTTTTCGAAGGTTCATCATTCATGCTTGGGATGTTATCACGTGTATTTGAAGGTTTATCATTTTTGCTTGGGATGGGATCACATGTATTTAAATGTTTATCATTCATGCTTTGGATGGGATCTCATATATTCGAAAGTTTAAAGTCATGCTTAGAATGGGATCACATGTATTCCAAGGTTTATCATTCATGCATGGGACGGGATCACGTGTATTCGAATGTTTATCATTTATTCTTGGGGTGGGATCAAATGTTTCAAATGTTTATAATTTATGCTTGGGATGGGATCTTATATTTTCGAAGGTTTAAAGTCATGCTTGGGATGCGATTACATGTATTCGAAGGTTTATCATTCATGCTTGGGATGAGATCTCATGTTTTGTAAGGTTTAAAGTAATGCTTGGTATGGGATCACATATATACGAAGGTTTATCATTCATACTCGGGATGGGATCTCATGTATACGAAGGTTTATCATTCATGTTCGGGATGGGATTTCATGTTTTCGAAAGTTTATCATTTATGCTTGGGATGGGATCACATGTTTTCGAAGGTTTATCATTCATGCTTGGGATGGGATCTCATGTTTTCGAATGTTTATCATTCATTCCTGGGATGGAATCACATTTATTCGAAGGTTTATCATTCATGCTTGAGATGGGATCATGTGTATTCGAAGGTTTATCATCCATTCTTGGGGTGGAATCACGTGTATTCGAATATTTACCGTTCATGCTTGGGATTGGATCAAGTTTATTCGAAGGTTTATCATTCATGCTTGGGATGGGATCTCGTGTTTTCGAATGTTTATCATTCATGCTTGGGATGGGATCACATTTATTCGAAGGTTTATCATTCATGCTTGGGATGGGATCACATGTATTCGAAGGTTTATCATTCATGCTTGGGATGGGATCTCATGTATTCGAAGGTTTATCATTCATACTTGGGATGAGATCTCATGTATTCGAAGGTTTATCATTCATGCTTGCATTGAGACCAGACTTATTCGAAGTTTTATAATTCATGCTTGGGATTGGATCACATGTATTCGAATATTTGTCATTCATGCTTGGGATCGGATCATATGCATTCGAAGGTTTATCATTCATGCTTGGGATGGGATCACATGTATTCGAAGGTTTATCATTTATGCTTGGGATGGGATCACTGGTATTCCAAGGTTTATCATTCATGTTTGGGTTGAGATCACATGTATTCAAAGGTTAACCATTCATGCTTGGGATGGGATCACATGTATTCGAAGGTTTATCATTCATGCTTGGGATGGAAATACATTATTGGAAGGTTTATCGTTCCTGCTTGGGATGGGATCACATGTATTCGAATGTTTATTATTCATGCGTTGGATGGGATCACATGTACTCGAATGTTAAAAGTCATGGTTGGGATGGCGTCACATGTATTCGAAGGTTTATTATTCATGCCTGGGATGGGATCACATGTATTTGAAGTTTTAATGTCATGCTTCGCATGGGATCACATGTATTTGGCGGTTTATCATTCATGCTTGGGATGGGATCACGAATATTTGAAGGTTTAAAGTCATGCTTGGGATGGGATGACATGTATTCAAAAGTATATCATTCATGCTTGGGATGGGATCACGTGTATTCGAAGGTTTATCACCCATTCTTGGGATGGAATCACGTGTATTCGAAGATTTATCGTTCATGCTTGGGATTGAATCAATTGTATTCGAAGCTTTATCTTTCATGCTTGGGTCGGATTCACATGTATTCGAAGGTTTTAAGTCATGCTTAGGATGGGGTCACATGTATTCGAAGGTTTATTATTCATGCTTGGAATGGGATCACATGTATTCGAAGGTGAAAAGTCACGGTTGGGATGGGATCACATGTATTCGGAGGTGTAGCAAAAGCTTGGGATTGGATCACGTGTATTCGAAAGTTTAAAGTCATGCTTAGGATGGGATCACATGTATTCGGTAGTTTATCATTCATGCTTGGGATGGGATCACATTTATTGAAAGGTTTAAAGTCATGGTTTAAGCATATTTTATTTCCAAAATGACAATTACAAATGAATTACAATTTACAAAGTATTATATGGAAAAAGGGTTGGACATAAAGTTCTACAACATTATCGGGGGTCTTTCTCTAAAAGTCATGCCTGGGATTGGATCACATGTATTCAAAATTTTATCATTCATGCTTGGGATGTGATCATATGTATTCAAAAGTTTATCATTCATGCTTGGGATGGGATCATTTGTATTCGGAGGTTATTATTCATGCTTGTGATTGGATCACATGTATTCGAAGGTTTATCATTCATGCGTGGGATGGGGTCACGTGTATTCGAATGTTTATTATTCATGCTTGGGATGGTATCACGTTTACTCGAAGATTTTTTCAATGATTCTTGGGATGGAATCACGTGTTTTTGAAGGTTTAAAGTCATGCTTGGGAAGGGATCACATGTATTCGAATGCTTATCATTTATGCTTGGGATAGGATCATATGTATTCGAAGGTTTAAAGTCATGCTTGGGCTGGGATCACGTGTATTCGAATGTTTATCATTCATGCTTGGGATAGGATCTCATATATTCGAAAGTTTAGTCATGTTTGGGATTGGATCACATGTATTCGGAGGTTTTTTTTCCATGCTCGGGATTGGATCACATGTATTCGAGGGCTTATCATTCATACTTGGGATGGGAGCATGTTTATTCGAAGGTTTATTGTTCATGCTTGGGATAGGATCACATCTATTCGAAGGCTTATCATTCATTCTTGGGATGGGATCACGTGTATTCGAAGGTTTATTATTTATGCTTGGGATGAGATCACATGTATTCGAAGGTTTATCATTCATTCTTGGCATGGGATAACATTTATTCGGAGGTTTATTATCAATGCTTGAGATGGGATCTCACGTATTCTCATGTATTGGAAGGTTTAAAGTCATGCATTGGATGGGATAATATATATTCGCGATTACAGAGTGACAATATCCATACATTTTAATAAATTATTGTTTTCATCCGTATGTGGATGTCCATTCGGGTTTTGAACAGATAGCGGTAGGTTTGTCATATTCTTCAACCATGTTTCAGACGCATATGTACATGGACATTAGTTGTCACGAAAGGGATCTACTGACTTGTTTCTTAACAAAGAATGTTGGCAATCCATTGATTATAATTATTGTTCATCGGTATTTGGATGCCCATTCTGTTTCGAACACAAAATGGTGGTTAAGCATAACCGCATCTAAATGGCCACTCGGTCTTACGTACACAGAATGGTGGGTTCACATATAGTATGTCCATGGTTTAGCCGTATGTTAATGGCCATTAGGTTATATAATCACATAGTGACCGAATCACATTAATTCTTTTTTTTCAGCCTTATGTTCATGGCCATTTGGTCTTGCGAACACGGAGTGGTGGGATGGGCGTAAAGGGTTGATAAGGTTCACGTCCAACACAACCATGGAGGGATATACCGTGACAACGACGTATAATGTTCCTCCATTCACTAAATGGGAATGTCACTCAACCCAGAAACTTTCAACAAATGGATATTTTTCACTGAAGTAATGCGTTTTATGCATTTGATATTCATTGTTGATATATTTGACTACAGCGAATATTTTGAAAATGTCACAAGTATATTTATAAGTGGGAGTTAATATTTAAACAAATTTTAGCATTTTCTTCACTAGTTTAAATATCTTGAAGATCGTATTGATTGAAACATTCGGAGCTGACTCGGAAATGATAGCAAATGATCTTTTAAAGTCTGAGCGTCAAAAAAGGAATCACGCGAGGCAAAGACGGTATGGTATTGAAAGGTTACGAATGACGACAGCTGACTGAATGATGTAAAATGTATATAATAACAACAATAGTTAATGTTAAATCCATACTTCTAACTAGAAAACTAACAGATCGTATACATGTTATTGTGTTAAGTTAAACCTAGTTAGAACAAACGCTGATACCTACCAGGTAAGTACGCGTATACATGTATTGCCATGAATAAAGACACGGTTCATTTGAGTTTTGAGCCTGTTAAGACGTAAGAAAATGTAGATTTTATGTTTCAGGTCCACTGTTTCAGCTGTTTTATTTAATGGAGGCACTTGGTATCTCTATTTGTGTCTGAAGCTGACGGCCATAACGGACGCTACCTTCCGTTATTATATACGTAACCGTATGTTTACAAAAACCGTTAAATTATTTCATAATCGATAACTGTGTGGCAAGTCTTAAACGAGTAAAATAAATAAAATAGCACTACGAATGTGAACATATACAAATTCTTAAAAGATGTTTAATAGGACTAACCTAACAATATAACAGTAACGACAACACCAGCAGCGGCAAAGGCAACTGCAACACGATAAATAATTAGAAGGAAAATGACAAGATGCAAAATTCTTAGAATACACAGAAAATATTTTGCTTCCAACATATTAATTGAATATTTATGCACATTGTTTAAGCTACACAAACGGCCAGCTTGTCATACAACCGGGTATCTACGGAAAATGTCAACTCTCCTTTGGCTTACAACAGCATTTGTCTGGAAGATTCAAGTCCGAACCTCCCGCTTGCATCCGAATATGGCGTTTGGATCAAGAAAGGTTGCAAAAACTTGCTTAAGCAATCGACATTTTTTGTCCGTTCATGAACTAGTTATGGACTTGCCTTGGCATTCTTTCCTTAATAATGCATGCTATTAGGATGTAAAGAAATAATACCTTTAATAACTTAACAAACTTAACAATAGTTAGTAAGTATTGAGTTCGAATATTCAGATCAGTCATGGACATTTCCAATTACCAAGTCTCTATAATATATCTTCTAAATGTTCTACAGGCCAAGAAGTGAATGCGAAGATAGCATGTCCGTATGCGTTACTGGGGACATACGCTTTTGATTACCGGAATGACGCCACTGGTGCGTCTTCTAGCTGCACGGGGAAAGCGTTAGACATGTGCACGGTAAACACAGAGATGAGGTTTAACTACAGCGGATGTGATCCAAATCTAACGGCATTATCGTTTTCAGGTGATACCCCATATCAAAAATATGAGTTTTAAACTAAACATTGGGCGTAATGAACTGTATAAACAAATGCACTGAATATTTATCCCGTTATTGCTTATTTTATCTAATAAATGTACGTGTATGAGGCGTTTTTAAGTTCAATATTATAAAATAGAAATTATTGCATTGAACATCTACAATTAAAACTATTATATGTTTGAGTATGTACATGTATGCATTTTGCTTTTAAATAATTTGCACTTGAACGCTAGACACAATGGCATTGTTATAATTTATTTGTAAAGTGACTATCAATTTATACATATGGCCACAATGCCTAAAGTATGTAGAATACACTGAATCAGACTATGCATATACACAATTAAAGTTGATTTTACTTTAGATATATATTATTGTTGTCTACGTATTGTTTCTTTGTTTTAATTATATATTAACCGATGATGTACTTTTTAAATCAGAATCATGGTATTTGTACACGACGCGCTTCTTATTTAACACTTCTCATTCTTCTTTCAGCGTCCAACACGGTATGGTGTGTGGACAACGTGCTGTACAACAATTTCTACTACGTCACGACGTTTAACGGAAATGATGCTGACGCCACGATCGACAACGTTACCACATTTAGATTCAGTTGTTTTGTAAGCATCTATATATTGATTTAACACTACTTTGTACACATGCATTCGATTACATAACATTTGCAGGATATTACTGATAATTATTTATACATGGTCACCTTAAAGGTAAACTGATTCTTGAATTTTGCATATAAATGATTGTGTACGTATGGATGCAATAATGTGTCATTTTTTTGTAAAAGGCCCTATCAACTGACGGGAGCGCCGATAAAGTTTTCGATTCATCTTGTGGAAATAACACTGACAATATCTTCTTGACCAGAACCAGTGGTAAATATTGTTTGTTTGTTCGTTGTTACACAATATCTGATATTAAATCCTGAAACAATTTATCACTACCCACATATTTCTTGAGCATAAGGAACACTGAACTGATCAGAAATATGCATAACTATTGCTTTAAATAATTATTGAAATTAAAATGCAATTTTGTCGCCAAACTATTTGCATATTTAAAATAAAACATGTTAAATATAATAGGCATACAGCAGACAGTTAATCTTCATTTAATTTTTTAGCATCATATAATTGTTTTACAAGATACTAATATGTTTTGAGTTAACTTATTATGATACTTTTGTGAATAACACAAGTTGACGTATCACTATGTATTGACGAGAAATATATTATGTTTATTTCAGCTTCGCCATGTCGTAAGTATTATCTATGTTTTTATTACATTTTTAACGGTCCTGCCGTTAAACTGTTCAGTTACTGGCATAAGTATGTGCACATCGTACTGGTAAACCGGCTTACCCATGAAAAACGTGATTGTGTTACATGACCGACGAAAACCCCATCTAAATAAACAAAATAAACCGTCCTGGAACTGTTAAAAAGTTCACCCATTATCATTGCTTGTAGTTTGTCTCAGTGGTTGAATTCATACACTTAAAATGTAATTTTATTTACTTATTACTCTTATAACACGACATCATATTAAAAATACAGCGATATTAAGCTCGCAATCAACGCAACATATCAAACATATATGATTGGACTTATAGATTAAATGAAATATCAATTATATCTTAACTTGCATTACTGAAATGCTCGTTTTCAATGCAAGCAAATACTTTTTTAAATGTATACATTAAGCATATTTTTATTAAAAATATCGAAAACTAGATGTATGTTCATTGTATTCGAATAGTTTCATGTTCGTTGTGAGCTTTGGTATACTGTTTACATACTGTACAAATAACATATTTGAGTTTTCAAGTTCCTATACTTTAAACGTACCTTCGCTGCAGCGTCATGTCCCATTCTTACCGCTCCCGCTAATGGCGCTGTGACCTACAAGACAGATGGCGCTACCACCAATGCCATCTTCACGTGCAGCAGTCAATTCTCATTGGCTGGTCCAGCTTTCCGCACGTGCCAAGCAAACTTTACATGGTCGGACCAAAACCCCACGTGCAGTAAGGAAATTTTGAGTACTAATGTTACGATTTATAATCCACGTGTATTTTATTATTTGAGTTTGGTCATTTTTGTAACTGGTAAGTATACATATTAATGCACATTTATTTCGGAAGTTTTGTGTCTACATTTGTTTTGTTTGTTAAGTTTGCGGTAAATACAGAATAATAATGTTCACCGAAAGGTATTTGATATATATCATGTTTATTAAGGTCATTGTCCACTTTACACGATGCAATTTTTGTTTTCAGCATGTATTGCTCCGAGCTCGTTTGCAAACGGTTCTGTGTCCATATCGTCTGACGGAACAACCCTGTCATACACGTGCAAGGCGGGTTTCGTACTCGTGGGAAATCAAACACGCACGTGCACGGGAAGTAATTCATGGTCAGGAGCACCTCCGGCATGCAGTAAGTCCCTTTGCTAGAACACAGCGTATAAGTTAGAATGGCGTTATCGTGTTATTTTTGGAAATTCTACTTATTGTAAATCACGCATACAGTTTGATAGTGACTTACTGTATATTACATAAAATGTATGAATAATGATTTAAATGACACTCGCATATATATGTTACGGGAATTATTTTCATCATTTGGGACTATCAGTAAGCATTAATTCTGAAGACATCCAGGCATATAAAAATTTAACGCCTTGTATTTTAGCTGCATGCGTCACTATAGCAGCAACCCCGGGCTTATTGACGAACTTGACGTCCACCGGTCTCACAACGGTGGCTTATTTCACGTGCACCGTGGGATATACTTTGACCGGAAGTGCGTCAAGCACGTGTCAGACTTCGGGAAGTTGGAATACCGTTGCAGCAACATGCGGTAAAAATGTTATTATTATTAACATTTTAATCAAACTTGTTAATATTTATGTATTTGTGAATTAATGTATTTATTTATTTACACGTGCAAAACATGTACACATCTTCTGAAATATTACTTCATTCAATAGACAAATTAAAACGTAATATGTTGTGAAATCTTAATCTGCCGTCGTTGTTGTATTACTAGTATCTTTTTATCCACATATATGTTTGAGTATGAGTAACTGGTCCCAACTTGATGTGTTATTTCATTGAAGCTCTACTATATGTCGGTCAAGTATATATCACTGCATTTTTATGCCCCCATTTCGAAGAAAAGGGGGTATATAGTTCTCGAACTGTCCGTCGGTCGGTCGGTTGGTCGGTCGGTCGGTCACACTTCGTGTCCGCTCTCTAATTCAAATAGTTTTCATCCGATCTTTACCAAACTTGGTCAGAAGTTGTATCCAGAAAATATCTAGGTCAAGTTCGAATATGGGTCATGCCGGGTCAAAAACTAGGTCACGGGGTCACTTAGTGCATTTCAAGGATTTAGCATGGTGTCCGCTCTCTAATTGAAGTAGTTTTCATCTGATTGTTACTAAACTTGGTCAGAAGTTGTATCAAGACATTATCTAGGTCAAGTTCGAATATGGGTCATGCAGTGTCAAAAACTAGGTCACTGGGTCACTAAGTGCATTTCAAGGATTTAACATGGTGTCCGCTCTCTAATTGAAGTAGTTTTCATCTGATCTTTACTAAACTTGGTAAGAAGTTGTATCAAGACAATATCTAGGTCAAGTTCGAATATGGGTCATGCCGGGTCAAAAACTAGGTCACGGGGTCACTAAGTGCATTTCAAGGATTAAGCATGTTGTCCGCTCTCTAGTTTATGTGGCTTTCTGATTTATTTTGATATTCTAAGACATTTTTATGCCCCCAAAGGAGGGCATATAGTGATCGGACTGTCCGTTCGTCTGTCCGTCCGTCTGTCCTTCACACTTTGCGTTTAGATTTCGAAAAATGCTCATAACTTCTATGTCGCTTCTGATAGCAATTTCATATTTGGCATGCATGTGTATATGGACAAGGTCTTTCCATACGCACACAAATTTTGACCCCTGTGACCTTTACCTTGAACTGAGGGTCCGTGTTTAGGTTCAAAATCTGCGTTTAGGATTTGAAAAAAAGCTAATAACTTCTACCAAGCGTTTACACAGTTATACTTTTATGTAGTGACAAAGTTACAGTTGGGGGCATCCGTGTCCTGTGGACACATTTCTTGTTTTAATTTTACATTGACATGATTATTTTGCGAATCGCTTAGGATGCTGTATGTGTTTACACTGTTAAATGCGGTTACAGTCGCATGTCAAACGCTTACCATAAGTGGCAGCATGACACAGTCTATGACAACAAACGGCTATGTAAGCGTTGTGACATTCTCCTGCAAATCCGGGTACACACTTAGTGGTGACGTCAGCAGAACGTGTGGGACAGCGGGCACGTGGAATGGGACACAGTCTACTTGCGGTATGCACAAATGAGCATTTTAAAGTGCACGATAAGTTAAAAAAATTGTGTCAATAACGCTTCGCTAATAATTTCAGTTGTTAATCAAATTTGAAATAATAATCGAGTAACGGACGAAAATGAACATATATATTCACACAAGGACAACAATGCAAAAAACGTCTTTTTTACTTTCTTGATAGTGTCCCACATTATGTTATAATGGTGCCTAATGAAATGAAATCGCTATATGTTTATAACATCTTATAGCAACGTGCTTGTAACTTGCAGACTGTATAGATTCATCACCACCAATTAATGGCACAATTACCAGAAATGGCACGTTCGCCTACTTCCGATGCAATGCGGGCTTTGTCATGACAGGTTCGGCCATCAGCGAGTGTCTGTCCAACGGCACAGGATGGAGCTCTCCCACTCCAACATGCAGTATGTTTATCAAAATGTGGACTATTAAAAAACAAACAAGGGTTTTCTGTGAAAAATAACTTAACATACTATGAGCTACAATTTATGACGCATGCCATGCATGCAGTTGCAATAGGCTAGTTTATCAGACATGTTCTTATTCAAATTGTTCATCTTAATAAGACATCCTTACTTTTGATGTTTTAAAATTTCAATACTATCTTACTGAGGTTTCATAAACCTATCTGCTTAAATGTGTATTTAACGTGTTTATGTTGGAAGAAGCAAATGCGTTTCTGAGTGAAGATGATATAAAATTGTTGGTTAAAGTGCATACGATAATTGCATAACACACATGTTCAAGCGCACTGTACCATGTTTTCCTCAAGATGCATGCAGCGTTCTTAGCAATGTGAGCGGTGGCAGTTACACATTGTCATCCAACGGCACGACGACGACGGCTACGTACACCTGCAGCACGGGATACACCATATCTGGCGTGACGTCACTCATTTGTCAGACTAGCGCCGTATGGAGTTCTAGCACACCGACATGCGGTAATGTATTGGGCACATATGTATGAACTGGTATTTCTATTTTCTATGGTGTCTATTTCGTGAATACTTTATTTCAACATATTTGTCTGACTGCCTTTGCACGCTTTCTTAAAGGGGCTTTTTGCACGTTTTGGTAAATTGACAAAATGAAAAAAAAAGTTGTTTCAGATTCGCAAATGTTCGTTTTAGTTATGATATTTGTGAGGAAACAGTAATACTGAGCATCTACCATGCTCTGAAATATCCGTTATATGCATTCTTTGACGATTTGAACACCTGAAAATTATAAAGCGTTGCAATGCGAAACGATTGAATAATTTGGAAAGTTCTGTTGTTGTCTTTATATTTTGGGAAACTACGATGATTGCTTATATAAGTTAAAAAATACATCAGCTCATAACATGGGCACGGATGGTCGAGTGGTCTAAGCGGGAGACTTTTTACTCCAGGACTCCGGGGGTCAGTGGTTCGAGCCCAGTTGAGGGTTACTTTTTTTCCCTTTTTTAAATTGTATTCTTGGTTTTTTTACTGGAGATTATTAGGTCCAATGTTTAAATTTATCAATTAAAAGCATTTAATTAAAAGCTTCAATATATGCCAAAATCCGGAAAAAGGCCCCTTTAATCAAATATAATATAATATGCTTTTATAGAAACGCCTTTTCGTGAAGATAGTAATAGAAATAGAAGACATACTGACTCATGCTTTCGGCTATAAATGATGTACTTAAGGCTTTTCAATACATTCTTTATCTTTCAGTGAAGTGCAGTAACTTAACCAGCATCGCGAGTGGAAACATAACGTACAACTCCAATGGTCTCGTGACTTCTGCACAATACGCATGCGCAGGGGGATATTATCTAAAAGGCAATGGAACGACAGTTTGCAAAACAGACGGAACCTGGTCATCTGGTGCACCGGAATGCTGTAAGGGCCGAAAGTCTTCATCGTTTATTAAATCCAGTTTACGCATTATTTGGTTCACCCGGGCAACACTTTGTTTTCAAATGATTTCACGGACGGCTGTTAATTACGAACTAGTTTGATGTATTGTAAGGATATATAAGTTTTCTAATGTTGAGTGTAACGATGTAGCAGAAAACTATTTTTCCGTTCTTTGAATGAAATAATCGCCAATCATGTGATTCCCATATGAGAAAAATATAATAACTGTTATACAAAAGGTTAAAAAACTAACAAACAACTGCTTAGAACCGTATTCTCATAAACGAGCAAAACAAAACACGTGAATGTTGTCAATGCAAACACAGTTTTGTAATAATGATGTAAGAGGTGTCAATTTTTTCACGAACATTTCCGTTAAATAACAAATAATTTACATGCGTATTATCCTCTTGATTTTATTTTTTGTTTGGTCGCCAAAAGTCTTTCTACTTTGTAAGTGTTATCATTACGAACATATGCTACAATCCAAACCGAAAAAGCAAACATGAACAACTGCAGCAGAATCGGACAAAACGGAAAAGATGTAAATGAAAATAAATAAGAAGCTCTAGGAACAAGCGCACATTTATTATGAATATTTGTTTCTTTAAATGGGCTCATGGTGTGTTTTATTTTCACAGAACGTTCGACTTTTTTCTAAATATTCATTTTTAGTATGTAACAACGTAACGGCGCCAGCAAATGGTGGCATCTTTTCGCAAGATGGCAAGGCGGTGACTTATTCATGCAATCTGAACTACAGCATTTCTAGTCCTGCCCTCGGCTACCGCTCTTGCAATCCGGACGGAAGTGGATGGACCGGAAGCGACCCCACGTGTGGTGAGAACCAATTCTATATTTCGTTTATCGGTGACGTTAAATGTTAAATGATTGTTAAACCACAAAGTGTAAATAACGTACATTAATAAATGTGATCATTACATTATGCATTTTTATATAAACTTTTTTGAAACGCGAATAAAGTTTAAATACAAGTGCATATTTATAATATATTATTTAGTATTGGCACAGTAACACCAATCGGTAAATACATGATAAATATTTTTGGAATTTTATTGTTACATTCATTCATGGCATGAAGTTAAAACAGTAAACGATTGGCTTTAATTGTATATTTTGTGCATGAAATGAACAGTTGTATCTTCATAGTAAACATAACGTAACACAGCGAATGTGTATGCTCCGTTTTCAATTTTAGTCTTGTGTGCTCCTTTGTCGCCTGTAACTAATGCAACGTACACCCTGTCGACTTCAAGCAACCTGATTACACAGGCGACATTTTCCTGTAATGTTGGATGGAGCATGTTTGGTAACGAGAACACCAAATGTCAGGGTGACGGTTCTTGGAGTCCTGCCTCGTCGTCGTTAGACTATCCCTCGTGTGGTAAGAAAGAAGCACGTGCAATTGTTATTATCACATCCTTCGCGAGGTGAGAAAGCCGCACACGAATGTGTCAGTAGTATTTCCCTTGTACCGTAGGAAACTACGGGGGAGCATGCAATTGATATCACAATTACACTTTTGTGGTAAGAATCCCTCTTGTGGTAAGACAGTAGCACATGCAATTGTTATTAGCATATCCCGCGTGTGATAAGAAAGTAGCACATGCAAGTGTTATTAGCATATCCATCGTGTGATAAGAAAGTAGCACATGCAATTGTAATTAGCATATCCATCGTGTGATAAGAAAGTAACACATGCAAGTGTTTTTAGCATTTCCATCGTGTGATAAGAAAGTAGCACATGCAAGTGTTAATAGCATATCTCTCGTGTGATAAGAAAGTAGCACATGCAATTGTAATTAGCATATCCATCGTGTGATAAGAAAGTAGCACATGCAAGTGTTATTAGCATATCCATCGTGTGATAAGAAAGTAGCACATGCAATTGTTATTAGCATATGACTCGTGTGATAAGGAAGTAACGCATGCAATTGCTATAAGCATATCACTCGTGTTATAAGAAAGTAGCACATGCACTTGTTATTAGCATATCACTCGCGTGATAATAAAGTAGCATGTGCAATTGTTATTAGCATATCACTCGTGTGATAAAAAAGTAGCAGATGCAATTGTTATTAGCATATCCCTCGTGTGATAAGAAAGTAACGCATGCAATTGTTATAAGCATATATCACTCGTGTTATCAGAAAGTTGCAGATGCAATTGTTATTAGCATATCCCTCGTTTGATAAGAAAGTAGCACATGCTATTGTTATCGGCATGCTCATTGTGGGGTAAGACAATAGCACATTCTGTTGTAACTTGCATGTCCATTGAGTGGTTAGTCAGAAGCATAAGCAATTTTGTTCTGTATATAAATTGTGACAGTGTGGCTTGAAAGAAGCATATGAAATCGATATCAGAATGGTCATCATCTGGTATGAAAATAGCATATACAATTGTTAGTGGCATTTTTATTGTTTGGTAAGAAAGAAGACTATTGTTATTGGCGTGTCTATTATGCTGTAAGTATCATATGCAATAGTTATTGCCAAGTCCATCGTGTGTTAATTAAGTTGCATATGCCATTGTTATTAGCATATTCCTCGTGCGGTAAGAAAGTATTATAGGCAAATTTTATTGACATTGGGTGTTGAGTTCCATGCATGTGAGCAATTGTTATTAACATATCCCTCGTGTGATAAGATAGTAGCACACGCAATTGTTATTAACATATCCCTTATGTGATAAGAAAGTGGCACATGCAATTGTTATTCGCATATCCATTGTGTGATAAGAAGGTGGCACATGCAATTGTTATTAGCATATCACTCGTGTGATAAGAAAGTAGCACATGCAATTGTTATTAGCATATCCCTCGTGTGGTAAGAATGAGTGGTATGAAAATAGTGCTTGTAATAGTTATCAAAGTTTCTCTTGTGTAGTTAGAAAGTAGCGCGAGCAAATTTAATGAGCATAGCTCTCATGTACTAAGAATGTAGCCCATGTAATGTTAATAGAAAATCCCTCAAGTGGTGTAATGAAAGAAGAATGTTACTACATGTGTCTTAAGATGTCAATTGGCCAAAATATGTGTAAACGAAAGTGACATTAGATTGACCTTCATACTTGACGTAGCTCTGATTTGTGTATGTTTATCGATGTATGTTTTACATAGTTGGGAAATGAGAGTGTTTTATACTCAAATACATAATGGGGTAATGCAGCCGAGTGTACGATATACTAAAACGGGTTATACGGTACAACACAGTGATGTGCGATTTTCTCCTCTTTTTGTTTCCACAGTGGCCTGCCCATTGGTTGTGACTCCTTCTAGTGGGCACGTCACTCTAAGTAGTGCAGGCGGTAAAGCCACCGTGGCAACGTACACGTGCGCGACTGGCTACACGCTGATTGGAGTAAACGCGAGCACATGTATAGCAAATACTAAAACAAGCACCTACTGGAACTATCCAAGCGGCGGAACTTGTAGTAAGATTTAGCATTTAACAATATAAACAGTTATTTATATTGCATACTTTGTTATTTATTTAAGTAAATCAGGTCGCTTAATGTGTTGTTATTTTACTCTCTGCGTAAAATTGGATCATTGCCAGTTCATAATTTCATATCAGTTTGTAAATAGATGTACCGGTATCATTAGTTTTTCTCATAACATAGAGTGTTCCACTCCAACCAAACCTGCCAATGGGAACGTGACTGCCGATGGGGCCGAGGTAACGTTCACGTGTGACTCAGGCTACTCGATGAACGGCAGCTCGTCAGGAGTATGTGGGAGCAACGGCACCGGCTGGAGCATTGCAACCCCCGCTTGCAGTAAGCCATAAAGTTGTAGATGGGCCTCGTTTTGGGGAAATAGGTCTTAATACATGTGCGTAAAGTGCCGTCCCAGATTAGGCTTTGTAGTCCGCACAGGGACGACAATTTCAGATCTTATGAAATGTTTCGTTTACAAAAATGCTCATCTTAAAGAAATTCCAGTCTAGGCGGAAAATGTTGTCCCTGATAAGCTTGTGCGGTATGCACATGCATTAATCCCAATTTTCCCATAACGAGTATAATATGTTAAACGAAATTCTTCAAAATAATAATAGTATTTAACATTGATTACGTCTATCTCACCAGTTTAACAATACCATTCTAATATTTTGACTTAGAAATCGCCCTGTTAAATGTAAATGTCAACGATTTCCCAAAAAGAGTCGTTGAACAACGGAATTGTAGATATGGTGTCGGCCTAGCGACCAGGAGGTGCCGGATTAGATCACACGATAGAGGCTTTTCAATAATTTCTTCAAATACACCATTGCTATTTGTTTACGAAACGGACTCGATAGTGTTTTAATATTCCTTAGGCTTGCGATGCAATTGACATTTAATAAAACGGTTTAAACTAACTATCGTACGTTCGTAAGCAATTGGATGCATAAGTGACAATGTTACAAAATAGTTTTTGAAACTTTTTTATATCCGTCGTCGCTTTCAGTTCAATGCCCTGCTTTGCAAAGCGTTTCGTCTGGCAGTGTATCGTACACCACTGATGGTGTCAAGACTAGCGCAATATTCTCCTGCAGCACAGGGTCGACGTTGAACGGGCCTGTCAACATTATGTGCAATGCTGGCGTCTGGCAGCAAGCTGCACCAAACTGCGGTAAATTGTGGATGTATTATGCTTCACACTGACCGAACTGACTCGTATAGTTAGAAGTCGAAAGTATATACCTAAGCCCCGTCGTGCGAAATGGGTCAAATACCGTATGCGACCAGCGTATCTCCTCATCAGTCTGTGCAGTCTGTTCAGGAACTAACCTGTTCGCTACATGGTTACCTAAGGTTCGCCTTTTCATTAGCGGACAGAGTATCTCATGGACAGGCTGCCCTGGAGCTACGCTGACTGCATTTGTCATAAGACCCATTTTTGCATGACGTAGCTCATATTTTATGTAAATGAAGTACAATCTTTTCAACAAACATTTTTAGCTCATCTATTTTTTGAAAAAAAATTAAGAGCTATTTTCATCACCTTGGCGTCGGCGTCGGCGTCTGCGTCGGCGTCCGGTTAAGTTTTGCGTTTAGGTCCACTTTTCTCAGAAAGTATCAATGCTATTGCATTCAAACATGATACACTTACTTACTATCATGAGGGGAATGGGCAGGCAAAGTTAGATAACTCTGGCGTGCATTTTGACATAATTATGTGCCCTTTTTATACTTAGAAAATTAAAATTTTTGGTTAAGTTTTGTGTTAAGGTCCATTTTATTCCTTAAGAATCAAAGCTATTGCTTTCATACTTGCAACACTTACTAACTATCATAAGGGGACTGTGCAGGCAAAGTTATGTAACTCTGACTGGCATTTTGACAGAATTATGTGCCCTGTTTATACTTAAAAAATTGATAATTTGGTTAAGTTTTGTGTTTAGGTAGACTATTCATAAAGTATTAGTATTAAAGCTATTGCTTTCATATTTGCAACACTTACTAACTATCATAAGGAGACTGTGCAGGCAAAGGTATGTAACTCTGACTGGCATTTACGGAATTATGGGCCCTTTATACTTAGAAAATTGAAAATTTGGTTAAGTTTTGTGTTTTGGTCCACTTTACCCCTAAAGTATCATAGATATTGCTCTCATACTTGGACCACTCACAAACTATCATAAGGGGACAGTAAAGGACAAGTTGCATAACTCTGGTTGTCATTTTTACAGAATTATGGCCCTTTTGACTTAGTAACTTTGAATATATGGTTAAATTTTGTGTTTAGATCCACTTTACTTCTAAAGTATCAAGGCTATTGCTTTCAAACTTCAAATACTTTCATGCTATCATGAGGTTACTGTACCTGGCAAGTTGAATTTTACCTTGACCTTTGAATGACCTTGACTCTCAAGGTCAAATTATTAAATTTTGCTAAAATTGCCATAACTTCTTTATTTATGATTAGATTTGATTGATACTTTGACAAAACTACTCTTACCTGACATACCACAATAGACTCCACCCAAACCATCCCCCGTGCCCTCCCCCCTCCCCCCGAATACCCCCCCTTTTTTTAAGATCATCTCACAAATGACCACCACACCCTCACACTATACCCCCCCACCCCCCCCCAATTTTTTTTTTGAAACGGTTAAAAAACACAAATATTTATTTTTATTATTTTATTTTTGAAATACCATCCTACCATCGCATCCAAGAATCCCCTCCCCCCCCACCCCCCTATTTTTTTTAAGATCATCTCACAAATGACCACCACACCCTCACACTATACCCCCCCACCCCCCCCCCCCCCCCCACCCAAAAAAAAAATTTTTTTTTTTGCATTTGTTTGTCCGCATTTTTGGAAGAAAATGTTATAAATGTCCACACACCCACACTATACACCCCTCTTCACTCCACCCCTCCCTCCTTTGTGATTGAAATTGAGAGTCCCTTCACCTTTAAAAAGAAAATAGATGAGCGCTCTGCACCCGCAAGGCGGTGCTCTTGTTTGTAATGTTCTTTTCGACGTTTTTCGATAGCGCAGCCGTTTAAAAATGAATTAAAAAAAAACATTTGTATACCAGTTAGATTTAAAATTCAATTGCAATATTAACGCGAATTATAGAAGAAGGTTTCATAGCCTCTTACTTTTTCTCCAGTAAGCTGTCCACCATTACCGACGGTGTCCATAACAACCGGAAATGTGACTTTGAAATCCAATGGCACGACCACAACAGCCCACTACAACTGTCCTCCTAATTACAAATTAAACGGCCAGTCGACATTGACTTGTGGATCGAATGGTCTTTGGGATATAGTGGCATCAGATTGTGGTAAACACAATAATATAGTTTGTTTATATTTTGTATAAAATATTATAAAACATGCTAAACGCGCTAAATATGTCAGTGTCATATGTCCAGTAAAAAAGTGAGGAAAAAAAAAATAATTAAAAAATGCTTGAACGATATTGGTGCAATATTTTCAAGGAAACACGTCCTAAACACGAAAGTTGTATAAACTTATAAAGAACAAGATATTACAACTTGTACATTTTTCTTTCAGTCTGATTATTCATTTTCTGTCTTGACAGTTATATAATAGTAGTGATTCACCTCCCAAGCTGTTTAGAAATTCGGTCGATTCGAGGTTGAATACTACATATCACTGATCGATACTATTCACAGTGTGTGATACTCCTTCTGGCGTCGTCGGTGGACAGTTTGTCGTTGCCGACGACGGTCTGTCGGTGAATTATTCGTGTCAGGCCGGCTACTCGATGGTAGGAACAGCCAATGTTGTGTGCGATGCGAATGGAACAGGGTGGAAGACGACCTTTCCGAACTGCAGTTAGTTTTAAAATATGCGTCATAAATATCAAATAATGTTTTATTTTATTTACAAAATGTATTATTACAGTAAGTAAACATGTTTATGCAATGAACTGAATTTACTGTATATAAAGATTATTATTATACTTATAAGTATAATAGATAATTTATAGTATATGGTTTCGTCAGTTTACGATATACGTTTTGATATATACTCATGGCTGACGAGATTATACCTGCACGAGGTACCTAGTGGGTTGTGTTTTACAGCTAACTGTGTCAACCTGCCGTCTCCAGCCAACGGCAGCATTTCGTTTGCATCAAACGGCACGCACACATCCGCGCAGTACCTCTGTGGCGTTGGTTTTACGTTATCCGGAGGTGACACCCCCACCTGTAAACCGGACGGGACCTGGACAACGTCAACGCAACCAGTTTGTAGTACGTATGGTTGACAACAAATTGATGATTGTCTGTCCGTGTAAGAGTACTAAGGTCTTACATATTTATGAATGAGCGTTCATGTTAAAGCATTGATTGTAATGTTAAATGATCGTCTACGGTGCGACGTTTACAAAGGACACCGGGTACGACGTGATTATTCAAGTAATCATTTGATAACGTTATGTTGTTCGTTTGTAGAAAAATGTGCAGCGCTTCCAGAAGTGTCAGTAAGCACCGGGCATGTCACACTGGCTACGAACGGCTCCGTTACCATAGCTACGTACACATGTCCGACAGGATACAAGGTGAAAGGCTCGAGTGTGTTGACGTGTGGGTCAGATGGAACATGGAATCAACCTTCCGGGTCCGACTGTGGTAGGGGCCTTAGTAATACGGACCTGAGCGCTGAACTTTTGTAACTATCGTATCAGACGGTTATATAATTAATTCAACACATGTTAATTGAAATTTGAAAACGCTAGATATGAACGTGCAATTGTTAAAATAAGTGTCTTAGTGACACCGTTGTGTCTGTGTCGGTTATTGTCCCCTACCGGTGAAACCGGAGGGGACTTATGGTTTGCACTCCGTCTGTCTGTCAGTCTGTCAGTCTGTCTGTCAGTCAGTCAGTCCGTCACACTTTTCTGGATCCTGTGATAACTTTACAAGTTCTTAATATTTGTTCATGAAACTTTAAACATGGATAGATGGCAATATGGAGATTATGCACGTCATTTCATTTTGTGCCTACGTCAAAAATTCTGGTTGCTATGGCAACAAATAATTTTTATTTTTTTTTACTCACAATGGTGGAGTTTCACCGGGAGGGGACCATATTGCTTGGCAATCTCTTGTTTATTTCGACTTTGCACAAGCGCTTGTTCAGCTATAAGTCTATACAATATACTTCCGATGCAGGAACCATTCATAAACGATAACATACCGACAAATACAATGTGTCAAAGGTGCGCCTTAGCTACGGGTTTGTAATGAAAGAGCCTTGGATAAAAGGTTTAGAGAACGCACACTACAAACTGTACTAGAATATTTTGAAACAAAACCTCAATTATTATTTTTTAGTTTGTGACGACCCCTCGCTCCCAGTGGGTGGGAATTACACGATCTCTGACGACGGTCTTTCGGTGACATTCCGATGCAGTGCCGGTTACACGATGGTTGGTACTCAGACTGTGAACTGTGCCCGGAACGGAACGGGTTATTTGTCCACGCCACCTACATGCAGTAAGAACCTTGATTATAGGTTTAATTTAGTTTATGGTTAATATGGTAAAATAATGTAAGATGTATATGGAATTGCATCGTTCAACACATGAAAATTGCATAACGCTTTTTCCATATTTGCTTTAACATAGGCGTTATGTCTTCATTACCCATCCAAACAAATGATGCGTGCGTGCGTGCGTGTGTGTGTGCGTGTGTGAACTCTCGTTTCTTTCCCATTTCGTGCAATTTAACGCATTCAATTGTTTATTACAGCAAAGTGTGAAAACCTCCCACCACCTACATCAGGTAACGTGCGCGTAGTCACCGACGGAACGCAAACGTCTGCCGTGTATTCCTGTGACGTAGGAGCAACATTAGTAGGGGAGGCAACTCCTACTTGTCTTGGAAACGGAACCTGGACAAATACAAAACCCTCATGCGGTATAGATGTTCAGATTTTTCTGTAAACAAGCTTGTTTAATTTGTCTTAACATTTATCAAGTGCCTCCGGCCTCCAATAAAAGTCAATGATTTTAATTTGCACCAATAACACCAATCTGTTTTGTTCTTTCAGTGTGTTTCACTTTGCCAATTACTGTTCGTGTGTTCAATATCAGTGTTGTTTTGTTGGTTGGGTCATTCATCGTTTGCGGTTATGTTTGTATGTTTAGCGAACATGCGTGTGGATGCATATGGCATTGATAAAGTGTAATGATACCATAGTTTTGTTTTACTTTTTTTACATGTGCTATGTTCGTCTCGGGAAAATTCATGCAGAATAAATATTTAATATAGTTTCATGTCCTGGCCTTAAAAACATATCTGTATCGAATGGAAGTGTAACGCTTGGAACTGATGGAAAGACTACCACTGCGACGTACGTCTGTCCTTACAATTACGTCGTAAACGGAGACGCGGCCTTAACCTGCCAACCAGACGGCACGTGGAGTGCCAGGGAATCCGAATGTGGTAAATGTCTTTCTTTTAAATAAGATCATGTATATCTATGTGAGATTGACAGTGTATTATAATTAAATGCTTTGTATGCATTATTGACAGTTACAGTCACTATAACTGCTTGTATTTGATACAACCGCAACAAATTCAGAACTCATTTATGATTTTATTGATATGCATACGGTACAGGATCTTTTTATAACTTAATTCATTATAAACATAGTTTCCTGTGCCATCTTGCCTCCCGTGTCGATATCCACGGGAAATGTTACGCTGTTGTCGAACGGGACATCCACTATCGCCACATACTACTGCCCTCGGAATTACGTCGTCAAGGGCAAAACAGCCTTGACATGCGGTCCCGATGGAAAATGGGACTCGGTTGAACCGTCTGACTGCGGTAAGACGATTATGTCTTGTCTTAAGGAAGTCTCTCATATACTTGGGCCTTGCTCTGATAAAAGAGGGTTTAATGCACGTGCGTAAAGTGTCGTTCCAAATTAGCCTGTGCAGTCCGCACAGGCTAATCAGGGACGACACTTTCCGCTTTTATGATTTTTTTTGTTTCAAGAAAGTATCTTCTTTGCGACAATCCAGTTTAAGCGAAAAGTGTCGTCCCTGATTAGCCTGTGTAGCACTAAGCCTTTATTCTTTACATGCTTGCTTTAACAAAAGCATCATTTATTATATGCTTGATTTTTTTTTTCTGAAATTATTACGATAAATAACGTAAATAATGTGGACTTAACATGTATTTACTGTGAAATTATATTTGAGTTAAGTTAGTATAATAAATACACCATACAATTATTTGTTTTTACAGTTTGTGAAACCCCTTCCGATATCTTCGGTGGCAACTTTTCGCTTGCCGACAATGGACTGTCGGTGATTTTTGCTTGTGGTACGGGCTACTCAATGATAGGAAGCCCGGTTGTTGAATGTGATACACAGGGAAATGGCTGGACAAAAACATTTCCAAACTGCAGTTAGTATATGCATATTTGTTTTAATTACTTCTTTTTATTTTATTTTCGAGAATTCGTATTTAAAGTCATTACTCTATCAACATTAATTATAGAAGTATTATTTTTTGCATCTATTTTATCTAATTCTATACACAGTGACGAACCACACAATTCTGAGCTGTAATATATACTCACATCATCTCTTCGGTGTTTTCTTTATTCAGAAAAGTGTGTCGATTTAGCAAACCCATCCAATGGAAGTATTATGTTGTCAACAAACGGTACCATGACAACGGCCCAGTACCTGTGTGGCGTAGGCTCCACCCTGTCAGGTGGTGAAACGCCTTCTTGTCAGCTGGATGGAACCTGGTTAACTACCACGCAGCCGGTTTGTGGTACGTGATAAAATAACGAAAGATTTACAAACTATGAACTAAATGTATAATGGTGTGCTTGTGCAAATGTACATGGTTGCAAAGTAACATGCATGTACTCACATTTGCAAAGTAAGTTTTTATCAGGATTTATTTATGTTGTCATTATAGTTGACGTACGGCACTTTCAATTGCCCGATTCGTTCCACTGTGAACAGCATGCTGATTTTTTGTTTATTGCTGTTTTAAAAACAATTTATAATATGCAGGGTTCAATAAATTAAACTTCACATTATTGACTAGGTGTGAGTTGCACGTGGTTATGAAAGGAATTCTTAACTAATAGAATTTAGAACAGTAACTAAAGGAAACGATGTAACCTTATATGTATTCATTTTAACATGTGCTTTATGTCACAATGATGCAATTTCAGAAACATGTTCCGTGCTTCCTCCAGTGTCTGTCAAAACAGGAAACTTCACACTGAGTACAAACGGGTCTGTTACCATAGCTACGTACAGCTGTCCGTCAGGGTACAAGGTGAAAGGATTCGAGTGTGCTGACGTGTGGATCTGGAGGAACGTGGGGTCAACCGACTGGCTCTGACTGTGGTATGAAAACAATACAAAAATTAATCTGTTTGCTTTACTTAAAACAAAACTATTATTACAAACAACACATATCGTATAATTAATGTAACTAATCGATTTGTTAATTTTTTTGACAGTATGTTCGGATCCACCACTTCCTGTCGGTGGCAACTACACAGTCTCCGAGGACGGAATGTCTGTATCGTTTGCTTGTAGTCCTGGTTACACAATGGTGGGGCCGCAAAGTATAGGCTGTGACAAGAATGGAACAGGATACTTGTCTAGTTATCCATCATGCAGTATGTTCATTTTGACGCATTTTATTTTCTGTTCTAGATTTTATGATCCCCACAGACATTAAGCATTTCGGATTTCGCTTAACATTTCACAGTTGAATGACCTTAACGTGTGGATGATATCTGTGGATCTTGCTCAAACTTTCAGAGCCGAATAACCCTTATACAAAATATATGTAGATGATCGCAAAGAAAGGAATTTTACCTTCGGCGAGTTTCGGTAGAATCCTGGCCCATTGTCTGTTGTTTTTTTCAATTTAGAATATATATCCCAAAAATTATTGTTTTCAACTCTTCGTAAACAGCTGCGTAAATCTTGCTCAAACTTACAGAGTTTAATGACCATAATGTTTAGATTATGGATAAGATGAACACTTTCGGCTGCGACGGGTTCGGCATATTTACGGCCTTTTCTATTTTTTTTTCCATTAATAGATCATAGAATGTACAGTCCTCTTTTCTTTTTAACTCATCTTTAAATACTGTATGTATTTCGCTCAAACTTACACAGTTGATTAACGCCATTGTGTATATAGATATGAAGATGATCAGTAAAGAAAGGAATGCAGACTGCGATCAGTTTTTTGAAATATGGCACTTTGTCTGTTTGTCTACTGTAGAATCAATAGTGGAATGGCGTTTGTCCACATTTTGTGTGTGGTTGCTTCAGTGTCTGTAACATTTTTAATTCTCGTTACTAAATGTATTGTCTTCAAACCGTTAGATATGGAAACAATAAAGAATAAACAAAGTTTTGTTATTCTAAAATCTTGTTGATTACGAAGGTTTTAAATTGTTGTTATGACTAGATGACGCTTACACAATAATTAGTTTTACTATTTACATGACAGTAAATTGTACAAATATTTATGCAGTTAAATGTAACGATCTGGCATCACCAACCTCTGGGCATGTCAATATTGTCACCGATGGAAGGCAAACATCGGCCGTGTATTCATGTAACGTAGGAGCCACATTGGTAGGAGAAGCAACTCCTAGTTGTCTTGGAAACGGAACATGGACGAATGCCCAGCCTACCTGCGGTAAGATTGTAACATTTGACAACGAAAATCGCAAACACAAACAAACAAAAACACATAAGATTTTTTTGATTCTAACATTTTACGTACCTCCAGCTTATGCTATAGGAAAAATGAAATGCTTGTATTTTCTTTCACTTCTATATCTACAGGTTACGTCAATCTGTCAAACTGCCTTTTCTTTTATTTTGATTTCACACTGCATTTCTTTTCACTGCGTTTTTATCCATGACGCAGAGTAGTCAGTGTTTTTGTTTTTAAGTTGTTTTACGTAACACATGTAACCGCAATACAGTTAATGTTTGACTTAATTTATTAGTAATTTATATGAATGAATGAATGAATGAATTAGCTGAATAATTGAATGCATAAATGAATAAAATAATTTATTAATCTTATACAAACGTTGATTTACAAGCACGCGCACTATCTAGTGGACAGTTATACATGTATACATTATATACATACAATGTACGCAATAACCTTTTGATACAGTTTCATGTCCTGTCCTTAAAAATATAACTGTACCGAGTGGAGGCATAACACTTAAAACTGATGGCAAAACTACCATAGCAACATACACTTGCCCTGATAATTACGTTGTAAGCGGTGAGGCGACTTTGACCTGCCAACCTAATGGCACTTGGAACGCCGAGGAATCCGAATGTGGTAAGTGCCGGATTTAAACTTGTTTTAATGCCCTTATTATGAGAACACATGAGTCTCGCTCTGGGGAAATTGGGTTTAATTAAAGTGCGTAAAGGGTCTTCCAAGATTAGCTCCGGCTTATCAGTGATAACACTTTCCGCCTAGACTGGATGCTGGCTAAAGAGTCTTCCTTTAAACCAAAAATACATTAAACGCGGAAAGTGTCACGCCTGGTTACCTCGTGCAGACTGCACAGGCTAATCTTGGACGACAATTCACGCACCTTTATTAAGCTCGTCTTTCAGAGAGCGCGGCTCATTTGTGTACGAGTAAGCTGTTTGAAAACATGCTGTGTCATTCAATAAATTATCAAAGGAAACTGATTAAAAGTATGAAACGTAATGTTCAATTGTGCCATACATTGATGCAGTCTCCTGTGAATCCTTGCCACGAGTATCAATAAGCACCGGAAACGTTACCATAGTGTCCAACGGGACATCCACCTCTGCAACATACCACTGCCCACCAAATTACGTAGTCAAGGGCAAGACGACCTTGACATGTGGCCCCGACGGAAAATGGGACGCCAGTGAACCGTCTGACTGCGGTGAGAATATCTATTGACTTTATATTGGGATGATGTGATTTAGTTGATGTATGATGGTTAAGGCTATGTCGGCTGTGTCTCGTTTATGTGATCATGTGAGTATATCGAACCCTGGTAATTATTTGTATATTGTTTCGGATGCCAATAACTAAATACGTTTACTGTTTTTTTTATTCACATTTATCCATTTTCGAAAATTATCCATTTATTAATAAAAGTAAACCAAAATTATACATCTCTTAAATTCATAGGTTTGGTGTTACCTTGATAGATAGCATATACTTTATGATGGGTTTTATGCTTTTTTCCTGTATAAATATTTTGCTGTCTCCAATTTTAACAGTTTGCAAACCTCCAAATAGTGTGGTTGGTAGAGATATTGATCTCGCTGACGACGGATTGTCGGCTAATTTTTCATGCGGGGCTGGATACACCATGGTTGGAACATCGACAATTGCGTGTGACAAAAATGGCAACGGCTGGACACTAGCATTTCCAAGCTGCAGTATGTCTTAAATGTGATTTAAGTAGTAGTATGTATGCTTGCAACACCGCGAATTGGTCTTGTGATCAAACATCGGTCATTTGACTATTTCAATATATTAAAGGAAAACAACCATCGAAATGTATTGTAACAACATATTTTATCAAGCAATACATTCGAAACGACCATGTATGCTTCGTTTATAACATGCATTTCAATGAATTAAACATTACAGATATGTATTTTACATCTATATATTTCATTAACGCAATGATAATAACAACAATTATAATATCAACTCTTAATATGATCGTTTCGACTAACATCAACAGTGGCGTGAACATGTCGCTTCTAGAGTTACGCAAAATCCCGAAGACATGCATCCTGTTCATTTTGCTTTTTGCCATTGCCGTTCATTAAAGCATTTTTTGTTATGAATTTCATAGACATAAATATATGTGTCTTTACTGTTCTTATGTGTCAGTGTTATATATATGATCGAAAATATTTCATTTTTAAATAAATCCATTGGAATCGTATGGTTTTTATCAATGATGACAGTTTACTATATTGTTTAGTTGAACAACTTTTTTCCCAATACAGACTAATGATTATAAAATACTTTGGATGTTATATGTTAAAATGTTGTTGCAATATATGTGCAGCTGCGTGTGGTGCTCTACCAAATCCTAAAAATGGAAGTATTGCGTTGTCAACAAACGGTACCATGACAACGGCCCAGTACCTGTGCGGCGTAGGCTCCACCCTGTCAGGTGGTGAGACACCTTCTTGTCTGTCGGATGGAACCTGGTTAACTACCACGCAGCCGGTTTGTGGTGTGTTCACATTAGATACATATTTTAACCCTTTGCATGCTGGGAAATTTGTCGTCTGCTAAAATGTCGTCTGTTGAATTTCTAAAATTAGCATTTTCTTCGATTTTTTTTCAAAGAATACTATCAGAATAGCAAACAGTTTGGATCCAGATGAGACGCCACGTTTTGTGGCGTCTCATCTGGATCCAAACTGTTTGCAAAGGCCTTTAAAATTCAGCTCCAGCGCTTTAAGGGTTAAATGTAATGTTGAGTTTCAATTCTATTTGATAAACTTTCTTATTATTCTAACCGTCAAATATGTGGTGTCTTTTTATAAGACTTTTTAATAATTACAATAATGGATAATATTAGATGGTTATTATTGAAATTTGCATGTAAATTATTGCTACAATTGAAAACACAATAGATGTTTGTAATTATAATATACAAGTATAAATACTAGTATGGAGTAGTGGGCCATTTTGGAAAAACGACCCGCACTCAGAAACTGTATAATGCGCTGATAAAAAAAATTACAAAACATTGACAACCATCTCACATAGCTTTGAAATGCTATCTTTTATAATTTGTGGATATAGAAAAGTGTGTGGATCTTGCCCGAGTATCCGTAACTACAGGAAACTTCACACTGAGTACAAACGGGTCCGTAACCATAGCAACGTACAACTGTCCATCAGGATACAAAGTGAAAGGTTCGAGTGTGTTGACGTGTGGGGCTGGCGGAACATGGGATCAACCGACTGGTTCTGACTGTGGTATGACTTCTATTGTAATTTCAGCATTAAGATACATAACCGAACATATAAAAGAAACGTCTTAATTACAAAAATTCACCACAACACGAAAATAAGGAATTGTTATGAATACAAATGCATTAAACGTATGGGAATAAAAGCACCGCCACGATTGAGCACGTTATGTAGACATATATGTACAATTATAATCGACGGAGAACCGTCAACGATCCAACGATAACTTTATGTTGCAACATAGGTTTAAGCTCACAAAAAGTATACATGCGTTTGCATTATTTTCATTAGATGAAGGGCATGTGACTTATTTAAAAAGAATAAATAGATTGACTGAAATTAACTTATAATAGAGGCTGACGCCTAAAATGTTTTATATGAGTTTTATTCTTACCACTTGCTACAGTCAGTAAGTTCAGATACACAACAAAATGTTTTAACAACATTATGTACGTTCATAGTTTTTATTGACCTGCAGTTTGCGAGGACCCACCGCGTCCGGTAGGGCGAAATTATACCATCTCTGACGATGGGCTCTCCGTGACATTCGCCTGCAGTGTTGGATATTCGATGGTTGGTCGCCCAACAGTCACATGTTCAACAACTGGAGCTGGATATTTGACGAGCTATCCGAACTGCAGTATGCACCAATAAGAATGCCATCTGAATTTATGTAACAAAACGCGATGGCATTTTTTCGGTTTATAAACATAGGAAAACAGCATCAAATTTAGAGCTACATTTATCAACAATAATTATGAAGCATTAATTAGTGTTATGTTTAAAGTAAAACACGTTCCTTTATTCAGCAAAATGTGAAGACCTTGCGCCACCAACAACCGGTAACGTGCATATAATCACCGACGGAACGCAAACCTCCGCCGTGTATACGTGTGACGTAGGAGCCACATTGGTAGGAGAGGCAACTCCTAGTTGTCTCGGTAACGGAACTTGGACGAATGCACGGCCTACTTGCGGTAACGTATAAGAAGCCAATGTGTTTTAATCATAATTTGCGAGTATCATTCAGTATGTTAATATGTATAATATTTTTATGTATTTTGTTTATGCTTATATCGATGTGCCTCCAGCAATTATTAAATCATTTTATATTGCAATATAAAATATCTTTTCACATTAAATGGACTCGTTCTCAGTTTGGTAAAATGGCGATTTTCAAAATAATTGTCAGATATTAAAAACAAAATGTATGGATTATGGTTACAGACGCCAATTACGCTCTTGGTTAAGAAAACGTGTTTCAAATATTGGTTCATCAAATGATTATCATCACCCAAATTCGATAAAATAAACTAGTGTTTGTAACGCTTTTCCTCGAGAATTTGACTAATACGTCATGTATAAGAATATTTGTTACGTTTCGCTATTGAACAGAAAAGCCCTCCACAGGACCCGGGTTCTAATCCTGGACACGGCAATATTCTTATAATAATTATAATCAGTTTCGACTATTCAACATAATATGGATTTGTTCGCAAACATATTTAATGGCATTTTTGAAAAAAAATATGAAAATCTGTGAACTAGTCCCTTTAAATAGCTTAGTTTTAATGGCTGTTTTTGCGTGTGGATAAATTTGTTTTGCATGTTATCCGTATGTGTAATAATTTGCTACTGTGTATAATCCGCTTTGGATACTTTTTATAACTTTCTTGAATAATATTTTTTAGACTTCTTCTTTGTCGTCTTTTGCTTCTGCATCTTCTTTTTCGTTTAATTCGTTTATAATAAGAACAATTAATGCACTTACTTCATCTTTAATGTGAACACATGTAAAGAAGTTCTGTTTAAAGAGTCCAGGACGTTGGTTTACTATAGTTTCATGTCCTGCGCTTAAAAACATATCAATATCAAATGGGAGCCTTACACTTACCACTAATGGAAGGACTACCATAGCAACATACACGTGTTCGGACAATTACGTTGTTAATGGAGATACGAAATTGACCTGCCAACCAGACGGCACGTGGAGCGCCAAGGAATCCAGATGTGGTGAGTGCAAGTATTTGATTACCAATTCATAAAACGCATGGCCATATAATGGAATTGCAACCATTTGGTTTTAAGAAAGGAAGTTAGGCAGCGACGATTTTTGGCAGAATAATGCCCCTTGTCTGCTTTCCATTATGGAATATATATTCCCAAAGTCCACTTTAACCACAGGGTGAATCTGGCTCTAACCTTCATAGTTAAATGACCTCTATCTGTAGAGGATCATACAGAAGGGAATTTTGTTTCCAACAGGTTTTGACTTTTTGTCTATTTGTTCGCTGTACAATGTTTTATGTATATTTGTGAGAGTCCAAACATGCGTTGCGGGAATATCAGTTCCGGTCCTACATTTATACAAGTATACTGCTTGCACAAAGATTAAAGTTCATTGAATATGATTCTTTACAATTTGTATTACCTGTCCATCAAAATTCATGAAAACTCAGCACCAAGACCATTTCGCTATCAATACCACTTTTCAAAAGTCCCACAGGTTGTCCAAAATACCGAGGTTTCTTTGTAATTACTTTATATTCGGATAACCTGTTGGAAGATATGTTAGCCTTTTAAGTTGCGTACAAGTGCATAATCGTATTTGACAACTCACGTCTCACTTTATTTGGTTGTATATACAAAATTGTCACCTAATAACATCGCTGTAACATATTCAGTTTCCTGTGAGGACCTGCCTCCAGTGTCCATTAGTACAGGAAATGTTACCATCGAGTCCAATGGTACATCCACTATCGCCAAATACTTCTGTCCTCCTAACTACACTGTTAAGGGCAAGGACACATTGACTTGTGGCCCTGATGGCAAATGGAACGCCCCAGAACCGTCCGATTGTGGTAAACATTTTTTTGTTTACAAATTTGACCTGTATATTGCATATATATGCATAACGATTGGTAAAGTTACATCCAGTTAAGTCGTGTTGAAACTGAAACCGCATTGCGTTTCGAAACTTTTATCAATTTGACTTGGCCACATTAGCTATGTATAACTTAAAGTCTGAGTCTCTATAAATGTACGTGTAAAACTCTAGTATGGTTCAGATGTATCGCTGTGTTTCGAATGTTATTTTCGAGACACAAGCGCTAGTAAATGATTTTATTTTCTCATTTTCCCACCAGTGTGTGACACACCGTCAGTGCCAACTGGTGGCTCATTCGTAGTTGCTGACAATGGACTGGCGGTAACATTTGCATGTGACACAGGCTACACGATGGTAGGAACACCTGAAATTACATGCGATATCGGGGGAACCGGTTGGACCAAATCGTTTCCTAACTGTAGTAAGTGAGATATTTACATTTGTCACGTTTGCGTTGACACAATTTTTTTCTTTGATTATGTATACTAACAATTTTGTGAACACAATACATTACGCGAGGAACGGTGTGCTTCATTACCTGTTATTTATGTATGCCACCTAACACGGCATACATAAGTCGCACCGTCTATGCGTCCGCACGTCCAATATAACAGTTTGGACTGTCTTTAACTTTATAATGCACATGCAATTTTAAAATTACGTACCGCGCGTGTATCAGCCGTCTTCTTACTTCAACGGTCGCGGACGCACGAAGAGCTCAATGTCAAGTTTAAAAAAATACCCAGCATGTTTGTTGCTGACTTGAGATAATTTTGTAAATCATAAATTAGTATGCCCCCTTCGAAGAAGTGTGGGTACATAACTATGCCCCCTCAGTCGTTCGGAAGATCGGTTGGTCCGTCGACCTTTTGTCGCGCCATAAAATCTAGAAAACGCTTTGAATGACTACCACACAATATGGTGGGATGGTTAATTAGGAGGAAAGGAAGACGCCATTCGATCTTAAGGTCAAAGGTCAACGTCATAAGAGCTTGTAACGTTAAATTATACGAATTCAGAAGTAAGAGTACCGTTCATCCTCATTGTAACAATCCCTTAGACTTAAAAATCGTTGCTTTCACCGTACCGGAACCACCATATTTTGTGCCGACTCCAAACATTTGGTAATCCAGGTTTTGTTGTCGGTGATTTTTGCTAAATTCAAACAAATTCACCGAACAAACTATTACGTTTGCGATAAGTAGTGTTACATTTTTGAAAAAAGATTGTTGAATAGTGATCGGGAAGGTTTCTACAGTTAGTTGTCTTTCGTCATTAACGTGGAGATTCATAAAAAAAGTTAGGCGACCTACCTTTCCTTATGCTTAGGCAATGTTAGTTGAAACAATTGGCATTTTTTGGCTTCAAGCAGACTTATAATTATTACAAATATAACATGATAATTTGACAATATTCGGATATATTACGATATTTTCATAATTAAATAAGTTCAACCATTACAATTTAATCATCTTGGACGTTTTTTTTGCAGAAAGATCTGTTTGTGTCAGTTTATTAAAAAATATATCGATTTTCGTTTTTGTTCAATATATAAATGTAGGAGAGAAACATGAAAAAGTCAATCATGGGTGGGGGAGTTGAGACGCATTGTTATTGTATCTCTTGTATAATCTTTATAACTAACGTACTTTCGTTCTTCCTTATTTTAAAGCCAATTGGTCACTTACCTTATATAAACTATTAGCCGATGGTATGGTTCACATTTCTCTTCTGGTTAAGTATCTAAAGTTTCTTGCCAAAATAATGAATGCGAATGTGTATATGTTTGTTTGTAAGAGGATGCCGTTTTCTTTTATCAGCAAAATGTGAGACCATAGAAGGTCCGAAGAACGGAACCATTTCACTTGTTACAAACGGAACGCACTCGTCCGCGCAGTATATATGCCTGGTTGGGCACACTTTGTCTGGAGCTGAAACGCCTACTTGTCAACCGGATGGAACTTGGTCCAAGTCAACACCCCCTGTGTGCAGTAAGATTGGAAATCTTGTATATGTACCTTATAATAAGACCACAAACATGCATATGATATATAAGACATATCTATAATAATGAATAATTCGTTGCATTATTTTTGCAAATCGTCTGTATATAAATGGATTTAACGTTATGCTGCTAATATTGCACACTATCACATACACAGCGATTCGAATTCAGTTTTAAAAGTTCTCAGATTATAAATGTATTGATTTATTTTTCCGTTGCAGAAAAATGTTTGGGGCTTCCCACCCTCTCTATTAGCAACGGCAATATTTCATACAGTACCAATGGCTCCGTTACCGTGGCAACATATAATTGCCCAAATGGCTATGCAGTAAAAGGATCGACAGTCTTAACTTGTGGTCCTGATGGAACATGGGACCAGCCAAATTCAGATTGCGGTATGATAATATATTGATTTAATGAACTAATTATGATAAAATCATAGTTTGACTTTTCAATGACATGACCCCACCTATGATCATTCTCAAATCTGACAACACGTGAATACTTTTTAAACAGTCTGCACTAGCCCGCCTTTGCCAGATGGCGGTTCATATACGGTGGCATCGGATGGATTATCAGTAACATTCAAGTGTGATACCGGATACACAATGGTCGGCCAACCAACCATCGTATGCGACACCAACGGTGCCGGATACACGGCCAGCTTTCCTTCCTGTGGTAAGCTTTTATTTGTTTTTGACAAAATATTGAGGATTGTTAAACGAGTTTACCGAGTACATAATTTTCGTTATAAATCTTTAAAATATCTGTCAGATATGTTCGAATGCAAAATATAATTAAGTTGGTTTACAAAAGGAAACTCGTGTAAATCGTTTAACTTATGTATGCATTCTCTATTGATACTGTCATGGAACGTTAATTAACATTTGTTGAAAAGGGAATTAAACATAAACACAAAAACAACATCAATACAATCTAAAATAACAGCAACAACACTATACATGAAAATGATTTAAGTGTTTGTATTCACCAGCAAAATGTGAAGATTTATTACCGCCTAATTATGGGAACATTGACTACAATACCGACGGAAAACAAACGATTGCCACCTTTTCCTGCGACATTGGCGGGACGTTGGTTGGTGTTGCTAGTCCCAAATGTCTACCAAACGGCACATGGACCTCGTCGCCGCCGACGTGCGGTAAGAATAACATTTATTGTTTAAAGAGGGGACATATGCGAACATGCTACAAAATCTGCAATATAATTGATAAATACAGTTTTTTATTTAATGCTTTCCGGTGGTTTATAGAGAAATATCAGTGAATTAAAACTGATAATTTCACTGTTTCAAACAGTGAAAATTATCAGTGAGAATTATCGATAATTTTCATTGTTTACTGTGAAATGACGTCATTTTTTTGACGAAATGACGTCATTATCCCAGCAAAATTCGTTAGTTAAACTCTTGAACAATGTATATAAACTGTGAAAAATGCATTAAATAAAAAGAAAATTTGTTGGATTCGGTGGATTATCGACTTTAATTCACTCGTGATCATAGAAAACATATATTTTCACTCGTGGCTGTGCCACTCGTGAAAATATTATTTTCTATGATCACTCGTGAATTAAAATCGATAATCCACCGGATCCAACAAATATCCTCTATTTTATGTAATTTTACATGATTTTGTTTAGCATAATTTTCACATCAACATTAGCATAAGTATATTAATATGTGTTTTAATATTTCTAATGAAGACTATGATGGAAATGCGAACAAGCACGAAGTCATTGTGAAAAAATCAATGCCATTTTTAGAAACTAATTTTCATGATATTTAAATTGACAATCTTGTTTAACTGTTTATTGTAGTTACCTGTCCGGCACTTGATGCGGTTAGTATAAGCACTGGAATGATTAACGTGACATCTGACGGAAGAACAACAACAGCAACGTACGTCTGTCCAGCACGATACGTTGTCAAGGGATCCCCGATCATAAATTGCCTGGGTAACGGGTCGTGGAGCTATAGCCAATCTGACTGTGGTATGATAATAATAATAATAATTAAAATAATAATTGTACCGCCACCCGTCATCCGCCACCGCCACCACCACCACCACCACCACCACCGCCACCAATAATAATGATAATACTAATAATAATGTAAATAAATAAATAGAGAACGAAGGAGAAGAAGATAACCTTTAATAATACATTCAAACATTATTTTATGTCATGAAATAATAAATTCATTGCTTAAACGTTAATAAATACATGCACATTCGACTTAAAGATTTTATTTCATTATAATACAAATATATTTATTCACAAGTATGCCTCATATCATTGCGCAAATAAATTGCACGTAGTTTTAGAATATTTTTTTGCGTTATATCATCACAAATAATATAATCTGCATTTATGTCCGTATTTAAGTCTGCGAGGCTCCGCAGGCGCTCGCAGGGAGGAATTTTGAGTTGTCCGCGGACGGCCTCGGCGTTCAGTTCACGTGCGCTGCCGGATATACAATGGTGGGCGTCTCTAGCGTTGCATGTGACACGGACGGGCACGGCTGGGCCATCACGCATCCCAATTGCAGTAAGATCTTAAGATTTAAATATTACTTATTGGTATATTTTCCAACTATTGAGATGATCTTGATAAATGGTGACTGATTTATTGAAACATATGTTTAACCCGAGTTAAATGTATAATTATGTTATATTTACATACACTATTTGCATTATGTGCTCATTTTATCTTTATAATATGTTTCACGTTGTAGTGAATTAAACTTTCTTTGTTTTAGTTTACTGTCCGTTCAATGACATTGTAATGAAATAATTATTATTCTAATACTGAAACATGTACTGCATTTCAAGTACGTGCTTGTTTGTAGCAAAATGTGCCGATCTAGAAATCCCTAACTCAGGCAATATCAAGTATACAACCAACGGTACCACCTCATTCGTCGAATACACCTGCGGCGTGGGTTACACAATGCTTGGTCAAAACGGCAGAAGATGTTTGGACGATGGGTCTTGGTCTTCAACAGGAACGCCAACCTGTGGTAAAGACTATAATTCACCCATCTGTATTCGCCTTTGATAAGTTTTGTTTGTTCATTTTGTTCGTCATGTATACTATTTCAAATAAGTTATTGTATCATATTCGTTAAGACTGTTATAATATAGTTAGAATAAGAACATATTTGTTTATGTGGAGCATATATAGTTTCATAAAATAATTATTATATTAAAATGGCGATAGACCAAACTCTTTGAATCGAGAAATGTATTATTTTCTTTTTCTGTTTTGTTTTAGTTTCTTGTTCGACGCTACCAAATGTGACTATATCAAACGGCAACGTAATGTTAACAACAAATGGGTCAACGACCGTTGCGACGTACACGTGTCCTGTCGGTTACGTTGTGCAAGGGGATGCAACGATGACATGCCGTAATGACGGTAGATGGAGCGCCAACCCCTCCGACTGCGGTATGAAACTCTTGAAATAATAAAATGAATTATTTAGAACTCGAATGAACCTTTTGAGAAGTTTCAAATATCCTCTTTAAATATTGAAATAATTACATAAGCCTCTATTTAGAACTCGGATAAACTAGTTGACCTGTTTCAGATGAACTCAATACTGCTGTTTGTTTATCATAAAAAGCGTATATATAAACTTCCATTTATTTAACTCTTAGTGTATCTTCTAACACCAACCTGTCTCAGATTAGTATTATAGTTAATACATTGCATCCGGAGAAATGCGTGTTCTCTACAACAAACATCTGGACGTCTTCAGTTTGCGTTTGTAGTTAGGCTGTAGCTTATTTAGAAGGCTTATGTCCATGTTACACACAAATTATTTCTTGTCGGACACACGTGCTTCAACTGTTTTAGTGTGCGCACTTCCTCTATTACCTCCCCATGGTGACGTTAACGTATCATCTGACGGTCTGACGGCAACGTTCTCTTGCGGTTCTGGCTTCACCATGAATGGGCGTCAGAGCGTCGAATGTTTGAAAGATGGCACAGGGTGGCGCTTTGAAAGTCCAAATTGCAGTAGGTTATTCCGTAGAACCTTTCGAGTATTTTATCCGACTGTGTATACGATGCGTTTTCAATTATAAATTAATTATTTCACAGAAACCCCGATTGCAGGTTTACAAGCTCTTTGTTAAAAGATAACTTTAGAGCAATTTAAAGTTTCACGGTACTCCACGATTTTCAATATTATTCTAAAAAACTATAATTAATAAATATTGTTTTAAAATGCAAAATTTCACCAAATATTTGATGGCTGAAAGTGACATATGGGCAGTATTTCCATCCAAATATGACATGTATTGAAGAAATGCATATTCTCTATTTTCAATCATATCTTTATCTAGTGATAGTATCTCGATAAATTAGTTAAGAGAAAATATATAATATGCAAACTATATTTTTGGATATACATCCCTTTACTGTTTTAGACGCATGTCTATGAAAAAACACACCCCCATTGAGAAGTTTACTACAATTGAGCAACGTTATAGAAAGATCACATACGTACAGAGAGCCTTCATGTTCATTCATTCGATTTAATATTACTACTGATCGTACAACCCTTATTAAAGTGCTGCCGGGGCATTTTTTTTACAGTAATGAAATGAATATTTTAGTGATCGTTTATAAAAACGTGACATGCAGCCATCCAAAACAGGCTTTTTAAATGATAACCTTATGTTCAAAAATGAAATACTGGATTAACTATCGATATGCCATTGTAATCATATATTTATCCAACACCTCGGGACTTAAGTGCCCAGCAACAGTCTTTAAAAAAAGTTAACGCGTTGATGAACCGGAGGTCTGCGTCATTGGATCTTTGTTAACTATTTGCGCAGAGAAACGGTCCAAGTTATTTAGTCTTCATAGCAGACAGATAGTTGTGTCCGTAAAATAATTGTTCTTTTTTATAACACTGTTTAGTTGTACTCTCATTATACGGTACAAGTTCTATTCAAAAATACTAAGCAAATACGAGAAATAACACAATTGCTTAAAGATTAAGCGACAATGAACATCTTAACTACGATTGTCGGCCATTGCCTATAACACGGTGTCTATACCGCGTGACTTTAAGATCTGTGTTGGGAGAATAAAGCGCGATCTAGTTAACATTTTTAAGGATCTCTTTTTAAATATTTCACCATTTTTTAATTGGATAAAGTGGAGAGCCCGCTCATTATATAGAGTTTTATAAATGTATCATGATCTTTTGAAACAAATAAGTATTTCCTAAGTAACCGCGCGTTTGTAATATGAAGTCCCCACACGGATCAGACATTTTTCTAACCGTTGAAACGCGCGGTTGCAATTTCCTGAAAAAAAAACTTATTTGTTTAAAAAGATCATGCTACCTATAAAAAACTCTTACGAATGAGCGGGCTCTCCTCTTTATCCCATTAGAAATGGTGAAATATTTAAAAAGAGATCCTTAAAAATGTTAACTGGGTCGCTCTTTATTCTTACAACAAAGATCCGAAAAAGTCACGTGGTATAAGCACCGTGGCCTATGCGATTTTTGAACGTAACGATGTAAAATCATTTTTTTTTTAATAAAATAATATTTATTTTACCTCTTGAAGCACTTCATCTTGAGAACGGTAATATTCATTGGTTTTGTTTTAAGCAAAGTGTGAAACGGTTTCAAATCCAAGTTCTGGCCATGTTGTCTTGGAAACCAATGGCACAACAACGCAGGCAGTGTACAGCTGTGACCTTGGTTCCACGCTTGTTGGTGATGCCAACATTCGTTGTCTTGGAGGCGGAAGTTGGACCTCTTTGACCCCAAAATGCGGTAGGGATGAATGTTGTCTTGCTTTAAGAATGTCCCCTCGTACCTCCAGCTAATGTTGCCGTAAATTCTGCTTTTTTAAAATTTACATGCGCCCATTTTTACAATCAAAGATAACCAACTCAAACATTTATCAGATTTGTTTTTATTCAGGCAACCTAACACTATATGAACTTTATTATATATTTCAGTTCTGTATGCCCTCGCAAACAGTAATACAATTTACGTCTGCGCGCGCATTTGTGTGTGTTTGTGAGTTTGTTTGGCATATTCCGTTTCCGGTTCATAAGATTATTTCGCATGATGAAATTTCAAAATAAATTGGCACACATGATTACATCAAGACAACATGTCCAGCGAAACAACCATGTCACTCAATGTAATCGTCTGAGTGGGCTGTTGAATTATTTGCTTATTCCTTATATGTATATAGTGAAGGTACATGTATGTTTCCTAGCGATACCTTTTTCAGTTGCTCAGATAATCATCATATCAAGAAAATGTTTCACTTGCTTTCAGATAAACGCCACAGTGGACACTTAAGTTTTTTTTACATATTCTTTATATGCATATAGTAGTATGTATATAATCGAAGCGCATGTTCGTGTTCGGCTGATAACATGAAATATCGAAATAAATTGCCACACATGACCATCATATCAAGTCTACGTGCAGTATCATTATACTATCATATCGCCAGCTTTAAACACAAGATTACGGTTGACACGTGCCGTTTTTACAGATTCCCCCTGTCAATATATATATATATATATATATATATATATATATATATATATATATATATATATATATATATATATATATATATATATATATATATATATATATATATATATATAATGAAAGCACAACCTTGTGTGAGACTCTTAGCTTTGTGGTGAATGATGGGATTTTGAAATAAATTAACAAAATGATTATCATATAAACCACAGTGTCGCATGCAAAAAGCCATGTCGCTCGCTTCAATATAATGGTCAAAGTGGACAATTGAAAGATTTTGACAATCCTTAAATATATTAGTTCATTTTTGTGTCCGGCAGATAAGTTTGTTTGTGCATGATTGATTTTCAAAACAAATCAGCACACATAATCATTATATTAAGAAAACGTGTCGCATACAACATTCATGTCGCTCGCTTCAGGGTCAAGGTCACAATGGATACTTGGTTTTGCTTTTTGTTAATAGTGAAAGTATATGTATATGTCCGTCACAAAGGTGTTGTGCAAGATGGTATTGCGAAATTAATGGGCATAAATGATCATGAGATCAAGACAACTTGTCGCTTAAAACAGCCATGACGCTAACTCAAAGTTCAAGGTCGCAGTTTAGGATGTGCATATTTCAAAAACTGCCGATAACTTTGTCAAGTATTATTGGATTTGATATAACATTGGCACAAATAATCATTATGTATTGAAGCGTGTGGTTTAAACGTCGTTGTCACAGAGGACATCTACATTGTGTGCATAGTTCTTTTATGGTATTAGTGATAGTTGATGTTCATAGGCTTAACGTGTAGTACCAGTAACAAGGAACTGCTACATGAAAGCTGTATAACCATCTCAAATTATGTGTTGCAAACAACACGCATTTCTATGTCTGATGAAATATGGCTCGGGATTCAGTGTCTATCGGACACTTTCCTAGTTTACAAATGTATTGATGCTACCGCAACGGTGTATATATGCACGCAAGTTTATGTACATAACTTAATAACATTTGGTTCTAATTGGTTAAATAAGCTCTGTTTACAAGAATCAAGTGTTTTGAAAGTTTTCTAAGACATGAAACAAACTGTGATCAGTTCAAGTAAAGGTATGATATCGTTACTCGGCATTATGTGGATGCGTGAAAACACCGCATTGTAGATGTGCTTTGACCGTTGTCAACCTGGACCAATAGGATCTAGCCAGTAGCCAGTATAGGTTTTAGTTCACCCAATTTACGGTTTATATGACGTGCGTCCTGCGAAATATACCTTAATTTCACAATGTTAATTGAAATACTTATGTTTATGGTGTATGAATATCTTTTCGATAAAAAGCGTAGTTATTTTGACAAAAACAAATGTGTAATTAAGGACCCATTTGTATTCAGAGTGTAAAAATTGTTATGGCAAAGCGTTTGCTTGTTTGATTACCATACATCTTAAGTTTCAGGAACGTTTTATGTAAGTATGCTTCACATATGTCGGTATTTCTGTGTGTTGAGTACATCTGCTTTTGGGTTTTTATATAAATTGATTTAAGCATCTTATGCTCGTTATGTGCACGTACTTCTTCTGACATACATCTGAATAATCGTTTGACCTTTTCATCGGGACCTATTGTTCTTTCTTTTGTACACCAACAACCGCTATAAAACTGTTTGTCGGGCGGAAAATCGATATTTATTTTGAAATGGTATACAATTGATTTACGTTTGAACTTAAACGCTGCGATATAACGAAAACTTCAAAAACGGTTTTGCCCTCGACGAACAGGTTTTAGATCACTATTTAAACTATTTAATGATGCTGGAGGTACATCAACATTTTTTATAAGCAACACATTGCTCACAGATTGAAAATTTAATGATGATGTTCGCACCGTACAAGTCGGTTATTAATATGAAATTAAAATTAAAGCTGAATGGATGCAATCCATCAATATTTAGTGAAGGTTTTGAATATTTTTACAGAGTCGTGTTCAGCTGTTCCAGTTGGTGCAAACAGAACTTATTCTAAGACAACAAACGGTACTCACACAACAATCAACTTCACGTGCGACTTGGGGACCACAATGCTGGGTTCTCCAGTATCCACGTGCTTGTCAGCAACTAAGTGGTCAAGCAGCAATCCTCAATGTGGTAAACACGATAACCTTCTATATAATACAGATCATAATCCCCGACATGTAGCCGAACCGTATTAGAGTAATTTTGAAACGTTCGCTAAACAGCCGAGTATATACTTACATTTTGTTCGAGTTTTTTTAAGTCAATAAATTTATATGGCACTTGTACTTTTTACTTGGTAAACACGATAACCTTCTATATAATACAGATCATAATCCCCGATTTGTAGCCGAACCTTATTAGAGTAATTTTGAAACGTTCGCTAAACAGCCGAGTATATACAAATATTTTGTACGAGGTTTGTTTTAAGTCAATAACATTGACATGGGATTTTGATTATACGATTTTTAAAATCGTGTTCGAAAATCTGAGTGAGAATCGTCGAGCTTACTTGCGCATTTCCACAAAAAGCGAGTTTTATTTTACACGATATAAAATTACAATTTGTTTAACAACCTTATAATTGACCTATATCAAATTTATGGAGCACCTTTTTTTATCACAAACAAACATTGACATGCATATGAATCTTTAATAAATGTTAATAGTGCAGTTCAGTTAATGTTGACGACGTCAGTTCATCAAAGTGGTGACAGCTGATCAGTAAGTAAACAAATTTAAAGCTAATGACAGCTCTCATTATGTTATTGGCGTCGCACTGAAGTGCGGCGACTAGTATGTAATACGTTTTTTTTCGCTTATGGGAGAAGTTATTTTACGGATCAATGTATATATTTTTGTTGTCAAAATATCTTGCATAGTGGTGTTTTTTGTGTAAATTAGTGTAAATAAGTACTGCATTTGTGCCTATTACATTTACTACAACATTTATTGCCAATAATGCAAAGCTAATTGTTTTAATTCATAACTGATCACAGGGACTGGGCAATATTAACAGATCACAGGGACTGGGCAAATACGCGAACCGGTGAAACTTACTGGTTTTGTATAAAAACAAAACTTCTTTGTTCTACTATCCTAGCAACCACCTAGAAACTAATAAAGGCGCTATAGAGCGCGAAGCGCGACACGTATTATTAATTTTAATAAGCCTTGATGAAGGAAGCAGTCGCGTATCAATGAGGAGCACCATCACAGCACCCCAGTCTCATTACTATCAAGTCCTCCTACAGTTTTTTTTAAAGAACCACATATAGAAAGCCGCAGGCCTGACCCGTATCTTGCCAGTGGTATGGACCCTTTTGTATGGACCTTTAACCCCGCTCACTATCCAGCGTTTAAACTTCCGGGTTTACATTTAAACCGACTATTAATAGCTTATTAATATCTTAGTTAGAAGGTGATTTTTCAAGCGGTTTCCGTAGTGTAGTGGTTACATGCTCGCTTCATATGTGAGAGGCCCAAGGTTCGAGTATCAGTAGAATCAAATTTACTTGTGTTCTATGTTAACTTTTTTTTTATGTAGACATTTTAGTTTAAATAAATATGCTGTTTTATTGTAACCATTTTTTGTTTTTATTATGCGCATGAAATATATGTGTGAGAGGGTCGGGGGGGGGGGGGGGGGGTTCATAAACACATTAAAACTTTTACAGTGTTTTCATATCAATGAGTACTCAACCCATATCGTAAATGAGCAACGTAAGATTACGTTCAGAATCATCTCCCCTTGAAGTTGAAAAAAAAAAAATGAAATAACGCTTACAAGATGAAGCAGATTTTTTAAAACTTACACAGTTCTGTTCCATTATGGAAAACTGCACACGGATGCCAGTAAAAAAAGGAAACCAATGAAAATAAAATGAACTATGAAATATTTGGGGGTTACTACACAAAATCATAGATACTGGTTATTTGGGGGTTATAACACAACATCATAGATAATGGTTATACCAGTATCTTTTTCTATTTTGCATAAAATAATCGGCTAATATATAAATATTTACAGTAGAAAAAAAATCCTTCCATGTAACTTCATTGAGTGCCTTTTACACTGAAATTCACGACGCCTTTTGATGCTTTGCATCAATACTTATCTTGTATATAATACTAAAATATTTATATTAGCTGGCCATTTGGAAAACCTGGCTTAATGCATGTGCGTAAAGTATTATCCCGCACAGGCTAACTTAGGACAAAACTTAATAACCCAGACCGGATTTTCGATTAGGAGTTAATCTCTGCACCGACTAATACCTGATGATACTTTATGCGCTCACAAATTTAAAAAGCCAGGCTTTTCCCAGAGGTCGACTTTAATGCTAGAATTTATGTTTGTTATGGTTGTATCGGAATTGTAGTGTCGTGTGAATCCGTTACTAATGGAAACGGAGCTGTAGTTTTATCAACCGACGGCCTTAAGACGACTGCCAAGATCTCGTGCACAATTGGTTACCACCTTGACACTGGCGGCACAGACACTGTGGTTGAGTGTGGTACGGACGGGCAGTGGAAATCTCTCTCAAAATGCAGTAAGTAATAATTGAAAAATCGACAACTGATATGAATATTTTCGTCACAAAATAAAATAATTTAAATAATGTGATTTTTTTAACCGAAACAAAGTGAACCGTGTTAAGACAAAGTAATAGTCTAGAAACATTATAAGGTTAAAAATTGAGGTCAACATTCGTAAGTGGTTCATTTGAAGTAAGTAACAACTTCCTCATACAAACAAGGACAAAATAAACAACACTACAAGCAACTGAAAAAGTGGAGAAAGCCGCCTTTGAATGGTCTCTGCAAAGCCTACACATCAACTATGAAGTTGTATTTTGTTGCTTATTATGGTTACAGTTAATGAAAAATATTTGTCAGCTCAAGTTTTGTGCACGAAGTTTAAAAATCAAGTAGTTTATATCCCACCGTACAAGTAACAATTGAGAGAGACAACCAAATATCACTTAATTTATAAATATTGAATACAATATTAATGTGTATTTATTTTATGCTTTCCGGTGGTTTAAAGAGAAATATCAGTGAATTTAAACTGAAAATTTCACTGTTTCAAACAATGAAAATTATCAGTGAAAATTATCGATACTTTTCGTTAAATGACGTCATTTTTTGACGAAATGACGTCATTTTCCCAGCGAAATTCTTTATTTAAACTCTTTAACAATGTATATAATCTGTGAAAAAAAAGCATAAAATAAAAAGAAAATTTGTTGGGTTCGGTGGATTATCGATTTATATTCACTCGCTGCGCCACTCGTGAAAATATTATTTTCAATGATCACTCGTGAATTAAAATCGATAATCCACCGAATCAAACAAATATCCTCTATTTTTTTTACATGTATTAAACACGGTTATTTCTGTTTCAGTATGCGATGATCCACCGTCGATCAACAACGGCGCCGTTTCGGCAAACGGGCTGGTTGCTACGTACTCGTGTAAAGTCCAATTTGCTCTAAAGGGCATTCGCAATCGAGCCTGTGGTAGCAACGGACAGGGCTGGGTCGGCTTTGAGCCAACTTGCAGTATGTATTTTGATTTACTATATTACAACATTAACCAAAACAAAAAAGCGTCATGATTCGGTGCTTTATAAAGTTTGTAAAAAAATGCATCAAATGCTCCACAAAATATACGTTAAGTTAGTATATATGATGGAACGAAGAAAAAACGGACAGGCTCCGGTCTTGTACTTTACGTATTATCAATTAAAATGTATCTACAAAAAAATAATTACACATTATGAAACAATTAAAAAGCAAATATTTGCAAGGAGGTTCCTCGGTCTCCTATGCATGTATGCTAGATATGTTGTCATCTCTTCAGAAATATCAATATTACTTTCAGATGCATGCAATGCCCTTATGGCGCATGTGAACGGGGATACAAAGTTTTCCACAAATGGCACTGTCACTATCGCAAGCTTCACGTGCAATATTGGATCAACATTGAGCGGAAATTCCACAGCAATATGTATTGAAGATGGGATCTGGTCAATCGGGGTACCAACATGCGGTAAGACACCATTATTGCTTCGTGCTTATTATAATTTTTGTGGGAAAATATATAAGTGGAATAAAAATATACGTATAGAAGTTTACGAATGTTACATTTGAGTATGCTTTTGTCAGATGTCTTTTATTATAATTCCGATGAAAAGGTTTCATGTAGATTTTTCTTAGCCCATATTTACACCATTTGAATGACATTTATACGTATTTTAATTTCAAGTCGCTAAAAGTAAAGTAAAAGCATCAATATATACTAGCAACAGTCTTATTCAATTAATACGCTCTGCGATGTTCACGTAATGTGCATTGCTTTACATGAAGTAACCTGTCCGCCGCTGACTAATTCAACCAATGGTCAATACAAAATGTCGACCGACGGAACAGTAACCTCGGTGACGTTGGTCTGTAACGAAGGATACCAAGCGAGCGGAGCGGCATCGATGATGTGCATGCCGGATGGAAAATGGAACTGGCAATTGGATCAGATCAGCAAATGCGGTGGGTATTAATTGTGTTTAATTCGAACGAAGAACATGTCTTAAAAGAGTTTAATTGATGTCGTTCGTCAAGGTCAAAATCGTTATGGCCCCGGCAGGTTAAAAAGTAGATTTTACCTTTCATTTAGCACCAAGACCGATTGCAACTGTTCTTGCATACTTAACACAGCTCTATTTTACGAACGCTATGTATCACCTAAATAACGCAGACCTTGACAATGGTCATTTAAAGTGATATTATGGACATTTTTCACTGTTGAATTGAGCTGAAAAGAATTAACAGGTCAAAAGAGTTAGTTAAAATGTAGTTACTGACCAATTATCTACAACTTATCTTGCTACCAGTTGTTTCTAAAATATTTATATTATATTCGATATTTCACATAACTCACCCAGTCCTCTAAGCCGAAATGATCCGTAAAACAAAATTGTGTCTATGTGTCGTATGAACGAATCTGCATTAAGACTCACATCGTACATCGAATCATTTCTGTCGTCAGTTGTCAAAACGAAAGTACTGTTGATATTCAAATGCATTATTGTTCTTTTTCCGGGATATTGTTTAAGTATGTTGATGCTGCATTAACAAATATAAGTGTATATGAAGTGAAAACACCAAAAATAAACAACGGTTGCAATAGACACCTATAAACTGTTAGATGTCCATAATATCACTTCAATATTCAGAAAAAAGCTAGTTCCTTTGTCATTTACCATTTTGTCTTACTGTAACACCGATAAAAACACATTTACACTGACACAGTTTCAGCTGTAAACCTCTCCAATCAATTTTTGTCATTCAAAAATACTTTTTCTTTAACCGTTACATAATTTGAATTCGAAATAATTCAAATTATTCATACGGGGCAGGTTGTGCAGCTTTTAGAGTTTCTATGGCAATTGAAATGCACATTAATTCCTTAAACCACGGTTTAACAGTTAACTATATTGTTAAGAGACTTTGAACCCGGGTTCAAAGTGCCGTTTGCGCATTAATTCCTTAAACCCGGGTTCAAGACGTTGAACCGCGGTTCAAAGTCTCTTAACTATATAGTTAAGAAAGGTATGTGAAGTTGGCTGTTAGATGTTAGCTGTTCTTCAAATGTTTAAAACAGAAATGCACAGCTGTGCATTGGGTGTTAATAAGATGTTTAAAACAGAAATGCACAGCTGTGCATTGGGTGTTAATCAGATGTTTAAAGTAGAAATGTACAGCTGTGCATTGGATGTTCGTCGGATGTTTAAAATACAAATGCACAGCTGTGCATTGGGTGTTCATCAGATATTTAAAAAAGAAATTCACAGCTGTGCATTGGGTGTTCGTCAGATGTTTAAATTAGAAATGCATAGCTGTGCATTAGGTGTTCGTCAGATGTTTACAATTTAAATACACAGCTGTGCATTGGGTGTTCATCAGATGTTTAATATATAACTGAATAGCTGTGCATTGGGTGTTCGCCAGATGTTAAAATAGAAACGCAAAGCTGTGCATTGGATATTCGTCATATGTTTAAAATAGAAATGCACAACTGTGCATTGGGTGTTCATCAGATGTTAAAACAGAAATGCACAGCGGTGCATAGGGTGTTAATCGGATGTTAAAATAGAAATGCACAGCTGTGTATTGGGTGTTCGTCAGATGTTTAAAATACAAATGCACAGCTGTGCATTGAATGTTCGGCAGATGTTTAAAACAGATATGCACAGCTGTGCATTGGGTGTCCTTTAGATGTTTAAAATAGAAATAAATAGCTGTGCATCGGGTGTTCGGCAGATTAAAATAGAGATGCACAGCTGTGCATTGGGTGTTAAACAGATGTTTAAAATAGAAATGCACAACTGTGCATTGGATGTTCGTCAGATGTTAAAATACAAATGCACAGCTGTGCATTGGATGTTCGTCAGATGTTAAAATACAAATGCACAGCTGTGCATTGGGTGTTCATCAGATGTTTAAAATAGAAATGTATAGCTGCGCATCGGGTATTCGTCAGATGTTAAAATAGAAATGCACAGCTGTGCTTTTGATGTTCGTCAGATGTTTAAAATAGAAATTCATAGTTGCGCATCGGGTGATCGGCAGAAGTCTAAAATAAATGCACAGCTGTGCATTGGGTGTTCATCAGATGTTTAAAATAGAAATACAAAGCTGTGAATTGGGTGTCCGTCAGATGTTAGATAGAAACGCAAAGTTGTGCATTGGGTGTTCGTCAGATGTGTAAAATACAAATGCACAGCTGTGCATTGGGTGTTCATCAGATGTTTAAAATAGAAATGCACAGCTGCGCATTGGATGTTCGGCAGATGTTTAAAACAGATATGCACAGCTGTGCATTGGGTGTCCTTTAGATGTATAAAATAGAAATGAATAGCTGCGCATCGGGTGTTCGGCAGATTAAAATAGAGATGCACAGCTGTGCATTGGGTGTTAATCAGATGTTAAAAATAGAAATGCACTACTGTGCATTAGATGTTCGTCAGATGTTAAAATACAGATGCACAGCGGTGCATTGGGTGTTAATCAGATGTTTAAAATAGAAATGTACAGCTCTGCATTTGATGTTCGTCGGATGTTTAAAATACCAATGCACAGCTGTGCATTGGGTGTTTATCAGATATCTAAAAAAATGCACAGCTGTGCATTGGGTGTTCGTCAGATGTTAAAATTAGAAATGCATAGCTGTGAATTGGGTGTTCGTCAGATGTTTACAATTTAAATGCACAGCTGTGCATTGGGTGTTCATCAGATGTTTAAAATACAAATGCACAGCTGTGCATTGGGTGTTCATCAGATGTTTAAAATAGAAATACACAGCTGCGAATTGGATGTTCGGCCGATGTTTAAAACAGATATGCACAGCTGTGCATTGGGTGTCCTTTAGATGTTTAAAAAAGAAATAAATATCTGTGCATCGGGGGTTCGGCAGATTAAAATAGAGATGCACAGCTGTGCATTGGGTGTTAATCAGATGTTAAAAATAGAAATGCACTTCTGTGCATTAGATGTTCGTCAGATGTTAAAATACAGATGCACAGCTGTGCATTGGATGTTCGTCAGATGTTTAAAAAAGAATGCATAGCTATGTATTGGGTGTCCGTCAGATGTTTAATATATAAATCCATAGCGGTGCATTGGGTGTTTATCAGATGTTTAAAATAGAAATACATAGCTGTGCATTGGGTGTCCGTCAGATGTTAAAATAGAAACGCAAAGTTGTGCATTGGGTGATCGTCAGATGTTGAAAATTTAAATGCACAGCTGTGCATTGGGTGTTCGTCAGATGTTTAAATTAGAAATGCATAGCTGTGAATTGGGTGTTCGTCAGATGTTTACAATTTAAATGCACAGCTGTGCATTGGGTGTTCATCAGATGTTTTAAATACAAATGCACAGCTGTGCATTGGGTGTTCATCAGATGTTTAAAATAGAAATACACAGCTGCGAATTGGATGTTCGGCAGATGTTTAAAACAGATATGCACAGCTGTGCATTGGGTGTCCTTTAGATGTTTAAAAAAGAAATGAATAGCTGTGCATCGGGTGTTCGGCAGATTAAAATAGAGATGCACAGCTGTGCATTGGGTGTTAATCAGATGTTAAAAATAGAAATGCACTTCTGTGCATTAGATGTTCGTCAGATGTTAAAATACAGATGCACAGCTGTGCATTGGATGTTCGTCAGATGTTAAAATACAAATGCAGAGCTGTGCATTGGGTGTTCATCAGATGTTTAAATTACAAATGCACAGCTGTGCATTGGATGTTCGGCAGATGTTAAAAATAGAAATGCACAGCTGTGCTTTAGATGTTCGTCAGATGTTTAAAATAGATATTCATAGCTGCGCATCGGGTGTTCGGCAGAAGCTTAAAATAAAAATGCACAGCTGTGCATTCGGTGTTAAACAGATGTTTAAAATAGAAAAATATAGCTGTGAATTGGGTCCGTCAGATGTTAATATAGAAACGCAAAGTTGTGCATTGGGTGTTCGTCAGATTTAATGCACAGCTGTGCATTGGGTGTTAATCAGATGTTTAAAATCGAAATACACAGCTGTGCATTGGATGTTAATCAGATGTTTAAAATAGAAATGCACAACTGTGCATTGGATGTTCGTCAGATGTTAAAATACAAATGCACAGCTGTGCATTGGATGTTCGTCAGATGTTTAAATACAAATGCACAGCTGTGCATTGGGTGTTCATCAGATGTTTAAAATAGAAATGTATAGCTGCGCATCGGGTGATCGGAAGAAGTTTAAAATAAATGCACAGCTGTGCATTGGGTATTCATCAGATGTTTAAAATAGAAATACATAGCTGTGAATTGGGTGTCCGTCAGATGTTAATATAGAAACGCAAAGTTGTGCATTGAGTGTTCATTAGATGTTTAAAAATAGAAATGTATAGCTGCGCATCGGGTATTCGGCAGATCTTAAAAATAGAAATGCACAGCAGTGCTTAAGATGATCGTCAGATGTTTAAAATAGAAATTCATAGCAGCGCATCGGGTGTTCGGCCGAAGCTTAAAATAGAAATGCACAGCTGTGCATTTGGTGTTAATCAGATGTTTAAAATAAAAATGCACAGCTGTACATTTGATGTTCGGCAGATGTTAAAAACAGATATGCACAGCTGTGCATTGGGTGTCCTTTACATGTTTAAAATAGAAATGCATAGCTGCACATCGGGTGATCGAAAGAAGTTTAAAATAAATGCACAGCTGTGCATTGGGTGTTCATCAGATGTTTAAAATACAAATACATAGCTGTGAATTGGGTGTCCGTCAGATGTTAATACACATGCATAGAAACGCAAAGTTGTGCATTGGGTGTTCGTCAGATGTTTAAAATACAAATGCACAGCTGTGCATTGGGTGTTCATCAGATGTTTAAAATAGAAATGCACAGCTGCGCATTGGATGTTCGGCAGATGTTTAAAACAGATATGCACAGCTGTGCATTGGGTGTCCTTTAGATGTTTAAAAAAGAAATGAATAGCTGTGCATCGGGTGTTCGGCAGATTAAAATAGAGATGCACAGCTGTGCATTGGGTGTTAATCAGATGTTAAAAATAGAAATGCACTTCTGTGCATTAGATGTTCGTCAGATGTTAAAATACAGATGCACAGCTGTGCATTGAATGTTCGTCAGATGTTAAAATACAAATGCAGAGCTGTGCATTGGGTGTTCATCAGATGTTTAAATTACAAATGCACAGCTGTGCATTGGATGTTCGGCAGATGTTAAAAATAGAAATGCACAGCTGTGCTTTAGATGTTCGTCAGATGTTTAAAATAGATATTCATAGCTGCGCATCGGGTGTTCGGCAGAAGCTTAAAATAAAAATGCACAGCTGTGCATTGGGTGTTAAACAGATGTTTAAAATAGAAAAATATAGCTGTGAATTGGGTCCGTCAGATGTTAATATAGAAACGCAAAGTTGTGCATTGGGTGTTCGTCAGATTTAATGCACACCTGTGCATTGGGTGTTAATCAGATGTTTAAAATAGAAATGCACAGCTGTGCATTTGGTGTAAATCAGATGTTTAAAATAGAAATGCACAGCTGTGCATTGGATGTTCGGCAGATGTTTAAAACAGATATGCACAGCTGTGCATTGGGTGGCCTTTAGATGTTTAAAATAGAAATGCATAGCTGCGCATCGCGTGATCGAAAGAAGTTTAAAATAAATGCACAGCTGTGCATTGGGTGTTCATCAGATGTTTAAAATAGAAATACATAGCTGTGAATTGGGTGTCCGTCAGATGTTAATATAGAAACGCAAAGTTGTGCATTCGGTGTTCGTCAGATGTTTAAAATACAAATGCACAGCTGTGCATTGGGTGTTCATCAGATGTTTAAAATAGAAATACACAGCTGTGCATTGGATGTTCGGCAGATATTTAAAACAGATATGCACAGCTGTGCATTGGGTGTCCTTTAGATGTTTAAAATAGAAATGCATAGCTGCGCATCGGGTGATCGAAAGAAGTTTAAAATAAATGCAGAGCTGTGCATTGGGTGTTCATCAGATGTTTAAAATAGAAATACATAGCTGTGAATTCCGTCAGATGTTAATATAGAAACACAAAGTTGTGCATTGGGTGTTCGTCAGATGTTTAAAATACAAATGCACAGCTGTGCATTGGGTGTCCTTTAGATGTTTAAAATAGAAATGCACAGCTGTGCATTGGGTGTTAATCAGATGTTTTAAATAGAATTGCACAACTGTGCATTGGATGTTCGTCAGATGTTAAAATACAAATGCACAGATGTGCATTGGATGTTCGTCAGATGTTAAAATACAAATGCACAGCTGTGCATTGGGTGTTCATCAGATGTTAAAATAGAAATGTATAGCTGCGCATCGGGTATTCGGCAGATGTTTAAATAGACATGCACAGCTGTTCATTGGGTGTTAATCAGATGTTTAAAATACAAATGAACAGCTGTACATTGGGTGTTCGTCAGATGTTTGAAATAGAAATGCATAGCTAGATCGCGATTGGTAAAATACATTTTGTTGAAAACTCAAACAACACATTCGTGATCGAACTTTTGTATTTTAGATTGTAATTTTAAGTATATAAGAGAATTTGCATATTGTTTACCTTAATGATCAAGGTTAAAGGGACCCGTTAAAACGAGCCAGGGTAAATCAGTATTTATTAAATTTAAACGCACATATCACTTTTTTTGCCAGAGATCCATTTGTCTGATTATATGATTGCTTTACTGAATCAAGATTTTTCAAATTGGCTTATATTTATCTTATTTGGGAACAGTATCAGAAAATGAGTGTCTATTTTTGAATACAAACTAATTTGAATTTCCATGTCATTAACTATTCACACGATGAAAATGGCAGGTAAAACTGTTTGAATATTGAAATGAAAAACAATGCATATTCATTTCTGAATGTTTATGCGCCAAATAATAAAACACTACGAAATTCGTTTCTAAAAAATATTTCAGAAATACTAAACTCTCAGGGCATCAAAGTAATAGGTGGTGATTTAAATTAAATAAACAAAGCCATTGATAGAAAATCTATATCGAACACTTAAATAAATATTAACTCCAACCTTCATAATTGAATTAACAATAATAACTTAACATATACAACAGCAAAACTAAACATTTTGTTTTCAAATTACTTTGTACAGATATGCGTCAGTTTAAAATCCGGTTTAAACAACATGTTCTGACACGGACATGTTGCTTGAACAAGGGCTGTTTGTAAAACATGCATGCCCCCCATATGGGCTGTCCGTTGTAGTGGCAGCCATTGTGTGAATACGATTTTTGTCAATGTGACCTTGACCTTTGACCTAGTGACCTGAAAATCAATAGGGGTCATCTGCGGGTCACGATCAATGTATCTATGAAATGTCATGATCCTAGACAAAAGCGTTCTTGAGTTATCATCCGAAAATCATATTACTATTTCGGGTCACCGTGACCTTGACCTTTTACCTTGTGACCTCAAAATCAATAGGGGTCATCTGCAAGTCATGATCAATCTACCTATGAAGTTTCGTGATCTTAGGGGTATGCGTTCTTGAGTTATCATCCGAAAACCATTTTACTATTTCGGGTCACCGTGACCTTGACCTTTGACCTAGTGACCTCAAAATCAATAGGAGTTATCTGCGAGTCATGATCAATCTACCCATGAAGTTTCATGATCCTAGACTATGCGTTCTTGAGTTATCATCCAGAATCCATTTTACTATTTCGGGTCACCGTGACCTTGACCTAGGGGTCATCTGCGAGTCATGATCAATGTACCTATGAAGTTTCATGATCCTAGGCCCAAGCGTTCTTAAGTTACCTGGTGGACGGACCGACAGACCGACCGACAGACAGACCGACCGACAGACCGACCGACAGACCGACATGAGCAAAGCAATATACCCCTCTTCTTCGAAGGGGGGCATAAAAACGATTATCATAAGAGTTTTAAGAAATCAGAAGTACATGTATACGTACACTGTATTCATTGGAGCATCGCTTGGTTGCTTAAACATACAGAAAACAGTTGTACCTTACGATACGGCGAGTTTTTGAAGTACAAACCAAATGTTTATATGTGTTGTTGCCGACATTGCAACCAAAGTACAAACACAAGTATTATATTTTGGACATGTTTACAATGTACACTGAACAGATGTCCACTCCTTCGCGTGATGTTAAAATACAACGCGTTTACCACTTCAAGTGACTTGATTAGTTCACTAACTATATATAATATAATACGAATATGCATTACGTATTGACAAGGTTTTCCAATTACAAAGAACAACTATTAATTAGCTTTCCGCATGTTCAAAGACTATTATTTAGTCTTCACAGCTAAAAAAATAATACAACAAACAACATTCATTTAAGGGTAGAGGGTGAGACAATATTGACGATAAATGACGCACAAAATTGCACTGCAGCTCCAAAGTGCACAACACACTGTGTTCAGGTGAGCTAAAGTCGCAAAGTTTATCAACAAACATGTGATATGCATATTTTAGACAACATACAGTGTGATATTCCCGCAAACCATCGATTGTTCCTTCAAAATACTTGTTATATTCACACAAATACCCAAATCACACTCTACAATATAAAGCATGTGTCGGGAAGTAGTTCAATGCATAATCAGGAGGTGGTAATTTCAAGTGCCCCACCAAACCGTCATACCAATAACATTGTCCATCGAGAAAAACCAGAGCACAAAAATGTCCATCGGTGAACATTGTTACACCTGCCAGAACATACATGTTTCTATTAATTTCTATATTTGTTGAATTGACAAGACTTTCAAATGTAAGCCTGTCATATACGCACTGTTCATAAACACGAACGACAAGAACTGGGCTCATTTTAATCAAGCTGGTCACTTCCTGCCTTGGACCTAAACATTTTACAGCATCCCTACAAATAAACAAACAAATATATACGTACTGTCCTTGTAATGACGAAAATAACATAATAAAAGCCTGTCATATATTAAACTCATTATCTTAAACAAGTGGGCCATGGGCCGAAAACCATTTTACTATTTCGGGTCACCGTGACCTTGACCTTTGACCTTGTGACCTCAAAATCAATAGGGGTCATCTGCAAGTCATGATCAATCTACCTATGAAGTTTCATGATCCTAGGCGTATGCGTTCTCGAGTTATCATCCAAAAACCATTTTACTATTTCGGGTCACCTTGACCTTGACCTTTGACCTTGTGACCTCAAAATCAATAGAGGTCATCTGCGAGTTATGATCAATCTACCCATGAAGTTTCATGATCCTAGGCCTATGCATTCTTGAGTTATCATCCGGAAACCATTTTACTATTTCGGGTCACCGTGACCTTGACCTTTGACCTAGTGATCTCAAAATCAATAGGGGTCATCTGCAAGTCATGATCAATCTACCCATGAAGTTTCATGATCCTAGGCGTATGCGCTCTTGAGTTATCATTCAAAATCCATTTTACTATTTCGGGTCACCGTGACCTTGACCTTTGACCTAGTGACCTCAAAATCAATAGGGGTCATCTGCGAGTCATTATCAATGTACCTATGAAGTTTCATGATCCTAGGCCCAAGTGTTCTTGAGTTATCGTCTGACAACCACCTGGTGGACGGACCGACCGACCGACAGACCGACCGACAGACCGACCGACAGACCGACATGAGCAAAGCAATATACCCCCTCTTTTTCGAAGGGGGGGGGGCATAATAAGCATGCATGCGTGAAAATTATTCGATATCAATGTATTAATAATCAAAGCACAGATAAGTAATAACATATTTGCAGGATACAATACAAAGTATATCAAAATGTTAACTAATTAACAACTTCAGCATAAAGTGACATCGATTTTGCAAAAAAGGGAATTCATCGCCCGTGTAGCTTTGCCATTTAGTGTATTCGTGGCAGGTATAAATGAGCCCCACTTGACGTAACAATACCAAGATAGTTGAAATTGCTAACTATTTCAATATCTTTTTATGTGCAGGTCCATTTGGATTTTTTTAAGCGCGCCCCATTATCGGAAAACCATTATTTTTGTATGGTCATTATTAACAGTTAGATTCTATTTATCGCGCGTCACTTTCCGACTTGACTGAAATTTCGGGACCGCGAGAATCGACGAGAACTCGCGATGCCACAAATATTTGTTTATTAAAAGATCTTTGGACAGACGGAAGGACGGAAGGACGGACTGACGGACGGGCAACGCCAATTCTTCATCCCTCTGCTTTTAACGGGAAATAAAAAATACATTAATGATCAGAATACACACACATTTTGAATGGTAATTTAATTGAATTCCGCGCTTATACCGCTTATTAATTTATTAGTTATAATGTTGCTTCAAATCAATAACAGTAATACGAACAAAGGTAATGTTACGATTTGAATGTGTACATTATTTCACATATATAATACGCTAAAAAGGCTGTGTGTGACGCCGACCCTAATTAAAACCCCGGGCCGAAACTATGTGCGCCCGACAGGCAGTGAACGGGTGGTCAGCGTGCACTAGGTCGCTTCCGGGGGATAACTCTTGTTTGTCCGAAAGGGGCCCTTAAAGGTGCATACCCACTCACATGTAAAATGATCCATACTACGCTAAATAAGCTGTGTGTGACGCCGGCCCTAAACTACCGGTAAATAGGATGTTTATTAGGCTATAATGGGTAAATAGAATGCAGGTTTCAACCTATGTAATTAATTTGTTAAGTAGGCTAACTTTATTGAAGAAGCTACTAAATAGCCAAGACCGGAAGTTTTTTCGTGATTTATTTGATATACTTGCTAATTGGCCTAAACAGGCTTAACGGGCTGATACAAATGCTAAATAGAGCGAATGTTTTTGCCCATTTAATATTCTTATTTAGTATGCTAAACAGGTTCAAAGGGCTGCTTTATAGGTTAATATGGGCTAAATAGGTTGTATATTTCAATCGACGTACTTAACGTGCTAAACAGGCTGAACAGGCTATTCCATAGGCTAAAAAAGCTTAATAGGATGTTATAATCTTGCTTAATGGGCTAAACAGGCTTAAGAGGCTGTTAAATAAGCTAAATATGATGTATGTTTCAACTTATGTACTAAAATGGCTTAATAGGCTAAATAAGCTAAATAGGATGTATGTTTCAACCTATGTACTAAATAGGCTAAATAGGCAAACTTCACACACGTGGAAATCGCACGCAATCTTATGTCTTAATGCTTTTTCACGGGTGAAATTCAGAAAAATAATTGTTGCAAACCCGTGTCGACTTAATTTGTGGCCAGTTGTATCCCTTGTTAGTATAAATACTATAATTACATTTAAAAAAAATCAATACTCGAACCTGTCATTTTGACTATCTTAAAAACATAGACCACATTTATTCAACTTCACTTTTGACTTTGTTTCGGTAGAATAGTAAGGATTAGCGATTTACTTACATAGTAGGTTGGTTAAAAATATTGGTGAGGGGGGGGGGGATGCGGAGTAGTAACACGTTAATGCCAATACATGAGAATGAATGAAGATGAAATGGAAAGAAATTAAACGAAGCATAACATTTCTGGTGAATATTTTGATTGTGCTTATACATGGAACATCACCAAAAGGGAGTATTATAGTATAACTGACACGTGACATGTACTGTAAAACGCTCATGCAGTAAAGTTAAATCGATTGGCAATTGGCTTCGAACATTTGCTTACATGGTACTCGGCGAAAAAGGGCTTAATGCATGTGCGTTAAGTAAACGATTAAGTGTCTGGATTTTTGCTCACAAGAGACTTCCTTTAAACAAAAATACCATTACATAATAAGGTGTCGTCCCTGATTGGCCACTGCAGATTGCACAGGCTAATCTGGGACGACACTTTACTCACATGCATTAAGCTCCGTTTTCCCAGAGCGTTACTGATACCTACCGGTGGTTGCTAGCTCCAATTTCTTTGAGAACAATACTCCATGCGCCACAACTGATGTGCGGGTTAAACACTTTTTGATGGTGCCTTCGAAATGACCCGACATCCATAGTAGGGTTGTGTACTTTAGTATTATATTAGATCACGGAGTGTATATTGATCTGGAGTCCGTGATCAGATTGACTAAATGTTTCCTGGTAATTTCTTTACAAAAAGTAAATGTCCTCAAATAAAACAAAAATGATGACACATCACTGCATTTTAATCAGTTCGTCCCATTAAAGAATATTCCTACCATAAACTCTTAGTAAATAAAGTCGGAGCCTGACCAGACCTTTTTGACTTCGTAAAATGACCTATATCAATAGCTTATGAAACGCCGGGGGCATTTTTTTCCCGCCAGTAGATCCGATGGATAAATCCGAGTATTTCATTGGCTGATTTGAGAGAATTCCTCCCCAGAAGATTGGTCATATTGCTGCGTCCTATTCGAGATGAGTTGCTGAGTACTGCTTATGTAATGTTACACTGGTAAGTGTAGCAAATTCATAAGAAACATAGACACGGATTTCGGCCCAGGTGCAATTACGCATTAAATTCTATCTCGAAGAATTCCAGGGTCAGTACTCGGTCAGAGCTAAGGCAGTAAAGCGAAAGGGGAATGAGAGAAGAAACGGCGAGGAACGCAGGAGGGGGAGAAGACAGTGATGGCGGGCAAGGGAGAAAAAAAAGAAAGTAGAGGAGAGAATAGAGGGGAGCAGAGAGGAGAGCAGAGAGGAGAGCAGAGAGGAGAGCAGAGAGGAGGAAAGAGAGGAGAGGAGAGAGGAGAGAAGAGTAGGGAGGAGAGAGGGGAAGAGAGGAGAATAGCAGAGAGGAGAGAAGAGGAGAAGAGAGAGAAGACAAGAGAGAAGAGTAGAAGAGAAGAGAGAGAGAAGAGAGAAGAGAAGAGAGAAGAGAGAAGAGGAGAGAGAAGAGAGAAGAGAAGAGAGAAGAGAAGACAGAAGAGAAGAGAGAAGGGAAAGAGAAGAGAAGAGAAGAGAGAAGAGAAGAGAGAGAGAAGAGAGGAGAGAAGAGAGAAGAGAAGAGGAGAAGAAGAGAGAGAGAAGAGAGAAGAGAGAAGACAAGGAGAAGAGAAGAGAGAAGAGAAGAGAGAAGAGAAGGGAGAAGAGAGAAGAGAAGAGAGGAGAGAAGAGAGGAGAGAAGAGAGAAGAGAAGAGGAGAGAAGAGGAGAGAGAGAGAGAGAAGAAAAAAAAGAAGAGAAGACAGAAGAGAAGAGACAAGAGCACAGAAGAGAGAAGAGACGAGAAGAAGAGAAGAGAGAAGAGAGAAGAGAAGAGAGAAGAGAAGAGGAAGAGAAGAGAGAAGAGAAGAGAGAGAAGAAGAGAAGGAGAGAAGAGAAGAGAGAACAGAAGAGGGGAGAGAGAGAGGAGAGAAGAGAGAAGAGAAGAGGGGAGAGAAGAGAAGAGAAGAGACAAAGAGAAAGAAGAGAAGAGAGAAGAGAAGAGAAAAGAAGAGAAGAGAGGAGAAAGAGGAGAGAGAGAGAGAGAGAGAGAGAGATAGAGAAGAGAGAGAAGAGAGAAGAGAAAAGAGTAATATAGAGAGGGAAGAGATAGAGATAAGAAATAGATGAGATAATACATAAGATAGACATAAGATAAGATGCAATAGAACAAAGAATATAGAAAAGATAGAGAAGAGAGAAAAGATATAGAGGGCAGAATATATAAGATAAGGAGAAGAGAGGGAGAGAGATAGAGAGAAGAAGAAGAGAAGGGAGAAGGAGGAGAGAGAGGAGAGAAGACAGAAGAGAGAGAAAGAGAGAGACAGAACAGAAGGAGAAGAGAAGAGAGAATAAAGAGAATAGAATAGAGAGAGAGAGAAGAGGAGAATAGAATATAAAGAGAAATAGAATATAAGATAATATAGAAGAGAAGAGAAATATAGAAGAGAATAGAAATAGAAAGATAAGTAATAAATATAATGTAATATTTAATGTATATTTTTAATATAAAAATAATAATATATATTATCATATATACATAATAGAATAATATATACATAAAAAATATAATAAATAATATATAATATATAATATTAATTTATAAGTATTTTTTATAATATAATATATAATATAATATAATATATAATATAATGGGTCTGTGGCAAAAAAGTGATATGTGCTTTTTAATTCAATAAATACTGATTTACTCTGGCTCGTTTTAACGGGTCCCTTTAACCTTGATCATTAAGGGAAACAATATGCAAACTCTCTTACATACTTAAAATTACAATCTAAAATACAGAAGTTCGATCACGAATGTGTTGTTTGAGTTTTCAACAAATTGTATTTTACCAATCGCGATCTAGCTATGCATTTCTATTTCAAACATCTTACGAACACCCAATGCACAGCTATGCATTTGTATTTTAAACATCTGATGAACACCCAAGGCATAGGTGTTCATTTGTATTTTAAACATCTGATGAACATCCAAAGGACAGCTGTGCATTTCTATTTGAAACATCTGATTATCACCCAATGCACGCCCATGCGTTTCTATTTTAACATCTGACGAACACCCAAAAAACAGCTGTGCATTTGTATTTTAAACATCTGACGAACACCCAATGCCCAGCTTTGCGTTTCTATTTTAACAACTGACGAACACCCAATGCACAGCTATGCATTTATATTAAACATCCGAAGAACACCCAATGAACAGCTGTGCATTTAAATGGTAAACATCTGATGAACACCCAATGCACAGCTGTGCATTTGTATTTTAAACATCTGATGAACACCCAATGCACAGCTGTGCATTTGTATTTTAACATCTGACGAACATACAATGCACAGCTGTGCATCTCTATTTTAATCTGCCGAACACCCGATGCACAGCTATTCATTTCTATTTTAAACATCTAAAGGACACCCAATGCACAGCTGTGCATATCTGTTTTAAACATCTGCCGAACTTCCAATGAGCAGCTGTGCATTTCTATTTTAAACATCTGATGAACACCCAATGCACAGCTGTGCATTTGTATTTTAAACATCTGACGAACACCCAATGCACAGCTGTGCATTTGTATTTTAAACATCTGACGAACACCCAATGCACAACTTTGCGTTTCTATAATAACATCTGACGGACACCCAATTCACAGCTATGTATTTCTATTTTAAACATATGAACACCCAATGCACAGCTGTGCATTTATTTTAAACTTCTGCCGATCACCCGATGCGCAACTATGAATTTCTATTTTAAACATCTGACGAACATCTAAAGCACAGCTGTGCATTTCTATTTTTAACATCTGCCGAATACCCGATGCGCAGCTATACATTTCTATTTTAAACATCTGATGAACACCCAATGCACAGCTGTGCATTTGTATTTTAACATCTGACGAACATCCAATGCACAGCTGTGCATCTGTATTTTAACATCTGACGAACATCTAATGCACAGAAGTGCATTTCTATTTTTAACATCTGATTAACACCCAATGCACAGCTGTGCATCTCTATTTTAATCTGCCGAACACCCGATGCACAGCTATTCATTTCTATTTTAAACATCTAAAGGACACCCAATGCACAGCTGTGCATATCTGTTTTAAACATCTGCCGAACATCCAATGCGCAGCTGTGTATTTCTATTTTAAACATCTGATGAAAACCCAATGCACAGCTGTGCATTTGTATTTTAAACTTCTGACGAACACCCAATACACAACTTTGCGTTTCTATATTAACATCTGACGGACACCCAATTCAAAGCTATGTATTTCTATTTTAAACATATGATGAACACCCAATGCACAGCTATCATTTATTTTAAACTTCTGCCGATCACCCGATGCGCAACTATGAATTTCTATTTTAAACATCTGACGAACATCTAAAGCACAGCTGTGCATTTCTATTTTTAACATCTGCCGAATACCCGATGCGCAGCTATACATTTCTATTTTAAACATCTGATGAACACCCAATGCACAGCTGTGCTTTTGAATTTTAACATCTGACGAATATCTAATACACAGCTGTGCATTTGTATTTTAAACATCTGATGGACACCCAATGCACAGCTGTGCATTTGTATTTTAACATCTGACGAACATCCAATGCACAGCTGTGCATCTGTATTTTAACATCTGACGAACATCTTATGCACAGAAGTGCATTTCTATTTTTAACATCTGATTAACACCCAATGCACAGCTGTGCATCTCTATTTTAATCTGCCAAACACCCGATGCACAGCTATTCATTTCTATTTTAAACATCTAAAGGACACCCAATGCACAGCTGTGCATATCTGTTTTAAACATCTGCCGAACATCCAATGCGCAGCTGTGCATTTCTATTTTAAACATCTGATGAACACCCAATGCACAGCTGTGCATTTAAATTGTAAACATCTGACGAACACCTAATGCACAGCTATGCATTTCTGATTTAAACATCTGACGAACACCCAATGCACAGCTGTGCATTTCTTTTTTAAATATCTGATGAACACCCAATGCACAGCTGTGCATTTGTATTTTAAACATCCGACGAACATCCAATGCACATCTGTACATTTCTATTTTAAACATCTGGTTAACACCCAATACACAGCTGTGCATTTCTGTTTTAAACATCTGATTAACACCCAATGCACAGCTGTGCATCTGTATTTTAACATCTGACGAACATCTAATGCGCAGTAGTGCATTTCTATTTTTAACATCTGATTAACACCCAATGCACAGCTGTGCATCTCTATTTTAATCTGCCAAACACCCGATGCGCAGCTATTCATTTCTATTTTAAACATCTAAAGGACACCCAATGCACAGCTGTGCATATCTGTTTTAAACATCTGCCGAACATCCAATGCGCAGCTGTGCAATTCTATTTTAAACATCTGATGAACACCCAATGCACAGCTGTGCATTTGAATTTTAACATCTGACGAACATCCAATGCACAGTTGTGCATTTCTATTTTAAACATCGGATTAACACCCAATGCACAGCTGTGCATTTCTATTTTAATCTGCCGAACACCCGATGCGCAGCTATGCATTTCTATTTTAAACATCTAAAGGACACCCAATGCACAGCTGTGCATATCTGTTTTAAACATCTGCCGAACATCCAATACACAGCTGGGCATTTCTATTGTAAACATCTGATGAACACCCAATGCACAGCTGTGCATTTGTATTTTAAACATCTGACGAACACCCAATGCGCAACTTTGCGTTTCTATATTAACATCTGACGGACACCCAATCACAGCTATGCATTTATGTATTAAACATCTGATGAACAACAAATGAACAGCTGTGCATTTAAATTGTAAACATCTAACGAACACCTAATGCACAGCTGTGCATTTCTATTTTAAAAATCTGACGAACATCCAATGCACAGCTTTGCATTTGTTTTTTAAACATCTGACGAATATCCAATGCACAGCTGTGCATTTGTATTTAAAACATCTGATTAACACCCAATGCACAGCTGTGCAATTCTATTTTAAACTTCTGCCGAACACCCGATGCGAAGCTATGCATTTCTATTTTAACATTTGACGAACACCCAATGCACAGCTATGCATTTAAATATTAAACATCTGATGAACACCAAATGAACAGCTTTGCATTTAAATTGTAAACATCTAACGAACACCTAATGCACAGCTGTGCATTTCTATTTAAACATCTGACGAACATCCAATGCACAGCTTTGCATTTGTTTTTAAACATCTGCCAAACATCCAATGCACAGCTGTGCATTTTTATTTTAAACATCTGATGAACACCCAATGCACAGTTGTGCATTTGTATTTTAAACATCTGACGAACACCCAATGCACAACTTCGCATTTCTATATTAACATCTGACGGACTCCCAATTCACAGCTATTTATTTCTATTTTAAACATCTGATGAACACCCAATACACAGCTGTGCATTTATTTTAAACTTCTGCCGATCACCCGATGCGCAGCTATGCATTTCTATTTTAAACATCTGACGAACACCCAATGCACAGCTATTCATTTATATATAAAACATCTGATGAACACCTAATGCACAGCCTAGCATTAAAATTGTAAACATCTGACGAACACCTAATGCACAGCTATGCATTTCTAATTTAAACATCTGATTAACACCCAATACACAGCTGTGCATTTCTGTTTTAAACATCTGATTAACACCCTATGCATAGCTGTGCATTTCTATTTTAAACATCTGACAAACACCTAATGCACAGCTATGCATTTATATATTAAACATATGACGAACACACAATGCACAGCTATGCATTAATATATTAAACATCTGATGAACACCCAATGCACAGCTGTGCATTTAAATTGTAAACATCTGACGAACACCCAATTCACAGGTATGCAATTCTAATTTAAACATATGACGAACACCCAATGCACAGCTGTGCATTTCTTTTTTAAATATCTGATGAACACCCAATGCACAGCTGTGCATTTGTATTTTAAACATCCGACGAACATCCAATGCACAGCTGTACATTTCTATTTTAAACATCTGATTAACACCCAATGCACAGCTGTGCATTTCTACTTTAAACTTCTGCCGTACACCCGATGTGCAGCTATGCATTTATATATCAAACATCTGATGAACACCCAATGCATAGCTGTGCATTTAAATTGTAAACATCTGAAGAACACACAATGCACAGCTATGCATTTCTAATTTAAACATCTGACGAACACCTTATGCACAGCTGTGCATTTCTTTTTTAAACATCTGATGAACACCCGATGCGCAGCTATGCATTTCTTTTTTAAACATCTAAAGGACACCCCATGCACAGCTGTGCATATCTGTTTTAAACATCTGACGAACACCCAATGCACAGCTGTGCATTTAAATTTTAAACAGCTGACGAATACCCAATGCACAACTTTGCGTTTCTATTTTAACATCTGACGGACACCCAATGCACAGCTATGTATTTCTATTTTAAACATCTGATAAACACCCAATGCACCGCTATGCATTTATATATTAAACATCTGACGGACACCCAATACACAGCTATGCATTTCTTTTTTAAACATCTGACGAACATCCAATGCACAGCTATTCATTTATATATTAAACATCTGATGAAACCCAATGCATAGCTGTGTAATTGTATTTTGAACATCTGACGAACATTCAATGCACAGCTGTGCATTTGTAGTTTAAACATCTGACGAACACCCAATACACAGCTGTGCATTTCTATTTTAACATCTGATTAACACCCTATGCACCGCTGTGCATTTCTGTTTTAAACATCTGATGAACACCCAATGCACAGCTGTGCATTTGTATTTTAAACATATGACGAATATCCAATGCACAGCTTTGCGTTTCTATTGTAACATCTGGCGAACACCCAATGCACAGCTATTCATTTATATATTAAACATCTGATGAACACCCAATGCACAGCTGTGTATTTAAATTGTAAACATCTGACGAACACCTAATGCACAGCTATGCATTTCTAATTTATTTAAACATCTGACGAACACCCAATGCACAGCTGTGAATTTCTTTTTTAAATATCTGATGAACACCCAATGCACAGCTGTGCATTTGTATTTTAAACATCCGACGAACATCCTATGCACAGCTGTACATTTCTACTTTAAACATCTGATTAACACCCAATGTACAGCTGTGCATTTCTGTTTTAAACATCTGATTAACACCCAATGCATAGCTGTGCATTTCTGTTTTAAACATCTGATTAACACCCAATGCACAGCTGTGCATTTCTGTTTTAAACATCTGATTAACACCCAATGCACAGCTGTGCATTTCTGTTTTAAACATCTGATTAACACCCAATGCACAGCTGTGCATTTCTGTTTTAAACATCTGATTAACACCCAATGCACAGCTGTGCATTTCTGTTTTAAACATCTGATTAACACCCAATGCACAGCTGTGCATTTCTGTTTTAAACATCTGATGAACAGCTAACATCTAACAGCCAACTTCACATACCTAGTTAAGGAACGACCAATGAAATCGTGAAATTTGCCTTCTAATTGTGGTTTAAGCTCCGCTGATTGGTTGTCTCTGAATTATGTAGATAAGAGATTTTGTATCTATTTTAAGACACACTTTGAACCGCGGTTCAAAGTCTTGAACCCGAGTTTAAGGAAATAATGTGCAAACGGCACTTTGGACCCGGGTTCAAAGTCTCATAACTATATAGTTAACTGTTAAACCGTGGTTTAAAGAATTAATGTGTATTTCGCTTGCCATAAGTTTCTTCAAGCACTTAACATTTCTTGCTACAACTTCTTGATACTTAGTTGGTTACCACGCTTTATCAAACCATCGCCAACCTTTATTTTACATTCACATGGTGTTTTCATCGGTCTAATCAGCACCAATTAAAGACATTGATTTGTCAAATAAATATTCATTCTTAAGTTTATCATATTGACTATTGTACTGGATATTCGCTTTAAGTATTGTTCCTATTTTAAACTTAAAAGTTCTGTTTAAAGTCCAAATATCAAGAAAGATATCAACTGTATAACGCACGTAATGAAGTATACATCTTATGAATATGTGACATTGAATTTAAAAGTAGTCATTTCGAATTGAAGCTTATACTTCCTCTTTCTTTTTCAGAGCTTACCGAAAAAGACAAATCGCAATCTACTTCATATCTTGAGGCGTTGATAGCAGTGGCCGTCGTGTCAATTGCGATAATTGCTGTACTGTCGATTATACTAGCATGGTTTGTGCGACGATACATGACGTCCATGAGGAGTGATAAATCCAAATACACTTTTGGTACGTTCAATCTGACGTTTCATTGCGTAACGTGGTTATTAATACACTTTTAGACAATCCATGATTGCGCACACAAGCATATTTGCAGTGTATGTGTAATGGATCAATAATGATTTTTCCTGTTACGTCAACGTTCCACGGAAGATAAATTTTAAGGTACGAGTTTTTCCAAGATCATTTTGTTAAGACTTACGGTTAGTTATTAATCTACAATTGTTTTTTCAGACGGTAGTCATCGAAACGACGCGGTCAAGGATTTTCCCGCCTTAGAACGCGCAACGACCTCGATAGCGCCGGTTAATCATCAACATCATGTCCTTGAGAAAGGAGGCATGCTTGCAACGTCTCCAGCACCCTCGGCGTTCAAAAAGCCGACGAAGCAAAACTTCTCGGAAACACCTCGAGAAGCCGATATTGAGACGCACCGGTCCGGAGACAGCATCATCAGCTTCCGGAGAACAAAGACATCAATGACGGATAAAAGTGTCAACAGCATAAACTCGGTGGAGATAATTGAGCCTCCACGGACGCCCAATCCGAACAGACTGGTGCCGATAGATGATAAGAAGTCCTTGGTAGGGAGGATACCAAACAAGTCCCCAAAATTGAACGGAAAGGTTCCATACCTTGACCTCAACGGACATCACACCCCTGTGCGGTCGAATACGCCTGTCAATCATGGCATGCGTGTGTCTGACTCGGACAGGAGCAGTCGTTCTGTTTCTACGGTGGACAATTAAAATGGACTCAAACTAAGGGTGTATACGTGTCTGTTACGCAAATATTTCGTCTGCTTATCCAAGGGTTAATCTCGCGAAGTATCTGTACGTGTAAATAAAATAATGATTTTTTAACACGAATCAAAAGAATTCTGAATTAAATGATGGGCATCGAAAGATACATGTATTACAATTCGCAAGAATAAAACAGTTAATTTGACATTGTTTTCAGGACTGAAACGAAAATACTAGGAAGATTGTAAATACTATTACGTCACATTTTCAACGCAAATTAGTAAGAACCCACACACCGTAATCTTGGTCCTCTGAACAACATCACATTCTATATTACATATCACATATTTTGTTTAACGTTTGCATATCTCATGAAAGATCTTGATTGTATATCCTTTGTCGATTTGAACTGTTAAATGCATTTGAGGTTTCTGTAATGTGTGATCCTATACCCATTGTATAAAACATTTAAACTGAAATAAGGGTTTACGAATTGTTGTTTGAACTAATTATTCAACGATTATTCAACATTATATTGTGGGAAACACGTATCAAAAACAGTATAACAAGACAATTTAAACCGCTTTATCAAAATTAAAACACTAGTATGTAATACACGAGCTTGAGGTATAATTTATAAATAAAATAAATCAAAGGCAATGTTCCTAAACTGCCTGCACCAATCAAAACAATCATTTAAAATCAATATACCAACATATATTATCGTATATATAAATTATATATTGTCGCATAAAGTTTGATCTTTATGTATCGCTGCCATTGACAGCTTCGGCGTCGCCGTTGGTTAAAGTTTTTTATTAAGTCAAATAACTTTAACACTATCAAAGATAATTAACTCAAACGTGAAATACTTCTTTATGGCAACAAGACAATTGTGTAGGTCAAGGTGCATAACTCTGTCAGCATTATTTTTAGAGTTATTTCCCTTTTTATACTAAGAAATTTGAAAATTTTGTTAAGTTTTGTGTTTAGGTCCACTTTATTCCTCAAGTATCAAAGCTATTGCTTTCATGCTTGCAACACTTACTAACTATCATAAGGGGACTGTGCAGGCAAAGTTAAGTAACTCTGACTGGCATTTCGACAGAATTATGGCCCATTTTATAATTATAAAATTGAAAATTTGGTTAAGTTTTGTGTTTTGGTCCATTTTATTCCTAAAGTATCATAGCTATTGCTTTTAGACTTGGAACACTCGCTAACTTTCATACGGGGACTGTACTTGACAAGTTGCATAACTCTGGTTGGCATTTTGACGGAATTATGGCCCTTTTTTACTTTAAATATTTTGTTAAAGTGTGTGCTTGCATGCTTCTTAAGTATCAAGGCTATTGCTTTAAAACTTCAAAAACTTTCTTACTATCATGAGGGTACTGTACCTGGCAAGTTGAATTTGACTTTGACATTTGAAATACGTCTTTATTTAGGATCAGATTTGATTCATACATTGCCAAAACAACACTTACCTGACATACAACAATGGACTCCACCCAAAGCACCCCCCACGATCCACCCCCAGAATGCCCCCCCCCCCCAAAAAAAAATAAATTTTTCCTTAGCAGATGAACTGTCAGTCAGTCTGTGCGTCTGTCCGAAAACTTTTACATTGGTCATAACTCTTGCAACATTGAAGATAGCAGCTTCATATTTGGCATGAATGTGTTTCTCTTGGAGCTGCACATTTTGAGTGTTGAAAGGTCAACGTCGTCCATCAAGGTCAAAGGTCAAATATATGGCCTCTGTCCGTCCGTCCAAAAACCTTAACATTGGCCATAACTTTTGCAATATTGAATAAAGCAACTTTATTTTTGGCATGCATGTGTATTTCATCCTTCAAGGTCAAAGATCTAGGTCAATTTGGCAATATTGAAGAAATTAACTCGACATTTGGTATGCATGCGTATCTCATGGAGCTGCACATTTTGAGAGCTGAAAGGTCAAGGTCATCCTTCAATGTCAAGGTATAGGTCAATGGTCAAATTTTGCAATATTGAAGATAGCAACTCGATATTTGGCATGCATGCGTATCTCATGGAGCTGCACATTTTGAGTGGTGAAAGGTCAAGGCCATCCTTCAAGGTCAAAGGTCAAGGGTCACATTTTGCAATATTGAATATAGCAACTCGATATTTGGCATGCATGCGTATCTCATGGAGCTGTACATTTTGAGTGGTGAAAGGTCAATGTCATCCTTCAAGTTTAAAGGTCAAAGGTCAAATTTTGCAATATTGAAGATAGCAACCCGATATCTGGCATGCATGTGTATTTCATCCTTCAAGGTCAAAGATCTAGGTCAAATTTGGCAATATTGAAGATAGTAACTCGATATTTGGTATGCATGCGTATCTCATGGAGCTGCACATTTTGAGAGCTGAAAGGTCAATGTCATCCTTCAAGGTCAAGGTATAGGTCAATGGTCAAATTTTGAAATATTGAAGATAGCAACTCGATATTTGGCATGCATGCGTATCTCATGTAGCTGCTTATTTTGAGTGGTGAAATGTCAAGGCCATCCTTCAAGGTCAAGTTCATAGGTCACATTTTGCAATATTGAATATAGCAACTCGATATGTGGCATGCATGCGTATCTCATGGAGCTGCACATTTTTAGTGGTGAAAGGTCAATGTCATCCTTCAAGTTTAAAGGTCAAGGTGAAAGGTCAAATGTTGCAATATTGAAGATAGCAACTCGATATTTGGAATGCATGCGTATCTCATGGAGCTGCACATTTTGAGTGGTGAAAGGTCAAGGTCATACTTTAAGGTTAAAGGTCAAATTTTGCAAAATTGAAGATAGCAACTCGATATTTTGTATGCATGCGTATCTCATGGAGCTGCACATTTTAAGAAGTGATAGATCAAGGCCATCCTTTAAGGTCAAAGGTCAAATATATGCCTTGAAAGCGGCGCAGTTGGGGCATTGTGTTTCACGAACACAGCTGTTGTTTTCTTCTTATTTTTTAATTATCATCTTACAAATAACCACCCCACATTATTCCTCCTCTCCAACCCCCTACACAAAAAGATTTTTTTAAAACATGGTTAAAAACACAAATATTTATTTTTACTATTTTATTTTTGAAAAACCGTCAAACCATCCCACCCAAGCTATTGCTATCAAACTTGAAATATAATCGTATTAGTTTGTTGTATGTCTTTACACATGTTCAATAGATTGTTGAAAAGATACCTGAACTCAGAATCGTCTATAGTGTACCACTTCTTTAAAACATAAGCGATCAATATATTTCTATTGTGGTCCTCTTCCAGTTAGAATATGACTATATTACCTTGACCTTATTGAATACAAAAATGTATGAACAATTTCCCCACGATGGCTGACGTTATACTTTCAAGCACTCGAAAAGTCGAGCGCGCTCTCTTCTGACAACTCTTGTTTTAAGGTGGTTGTTTTATGCATGAAGTGATGTCAATTCTCAGTACCGACAGCATATTCAAAGCATACACGACTAATGCGACTATTCAGGGACCTATACAAACAAAAAATTGTATAGGTCCCTGGACTATTAGATGCGAAATTAAAGCACGCACACATACGACTTTCTTGTATGCATTCTTCCTTCAAAAGAACTTCCATGTTGCTGCCCAACAAATCCTTGAGTGTTAACAGCCGCCAATTAACGTTGTATTGATAAGACAATCATAGAAAACATCTCTTACTGAGAGCAGACGAGGAGAATAATTGACTTCTTTGAAGAAGAACAGTGTATGTGATCTAATGCTTGGGGCCATTCTCCGCCTCAATAAATCATTGTTGGTAGACGGTGACTAATGCGTCTGCATATGCATCATAAACGCCTTATACAATACATTTAGAAGCTGGAACCTCAGTGAAATCATTAGTACGGTTAATATCAATTCAAGTACCAAGTCATGTCCAACACTTACAAGTTACCCGTATTAAGAGAAAGGGCAAATTAAATGCTTTCGTATCTAGGAAAACATGAACATACGTTGTGGACTTCTATGAATTTGGTAACATCAAAGCGTTTGGGCTCTTAATCATTCAGAGATTTTGCTACAAAGTATACGTATTTAACTGCGGTTTTCTGTGCTGATTAACGAACGCAAACGTAAATTGGTTTTTGACCAAAAAAACTTAGTTTTAACGATGATACAATCGTCATCCACGAGTTTGACGGAGATTGTTTGAATCAATATATGACTATAGTTGATGATGGTCTAGCAAATGTCGATGTTGTCGCATTCTGCCTTATCAGTGGCATTACGTATTCCATATTCCAGCGCTTTAAATAAATCACAATGTTGCGTTGTGCCAATTGAAATTTAAGATGAGCGGAGCACATCGAAAAAACAAACAACGTCTATATAAGTTTGTTTGAAGGGCACATACATAGTGAACAAGAACGAGGAACCGTAAACACTGAATTTTTTTATTAGGATTTGTTATTTAGTTGTCTTCAAGCTAAAGACAAAATCAAATACGCTATTGATAATGATTCGAAAATCGAGGAAAAAAGTACGACGTATATGGTTGAAAGTCATTTTAAAGCAGTTGTTCTTACATGCAGTTTGGACGATGCTGGAACAGCATCGTATAAGGTATGATAACCATCAAAAAATTCTTCACAATGGCGACCTATGTAAAAGACCGAGCCAGTCCGATTGAGATAACTCGATTTTTCTAATCGAAATACCCCGACCTTGTTGATTTTCATTGATAACATTCTCCTAGCAGAGTTGTCGTTCGTGTTTCAACATTCAACAATGGCCGCCCCCCCCCATGAGAGTCTCGAGTCAAAACTTTCTTACTGTATAAATTGGCTTGTTTCGCTATTTTGAAGCTGTCATTTATGATATATGAATTATTTTATCACTAAATCTCCGCTGATGACAACAATGGATGGAATTCGAAGGATATATTCGATGTGAGTGGATCACTTTCTACAACAATGGCTTCGCCCATGAGAGACTTGATAACACTCGTGTCAAAACTTTCTTACAGCTTAAATCGGCTTGTTTCGCTATTTAGTAATGCAACAATAAATGGAATTCGAAGGATATATTCAATGTGAATGAAGCACTTTCTGGATCTCGATAGCTTGACAAGGCAAAACTGGCATACTGATGATACTTCTATTATAAATTTTGTTCGAGCATTTTGCGACTTATTGAATGGCTATGATACCCGATATCAGCATGTCATATGGGATTTGCATATCACCAAGCTGTCCTGAAATACAACATTGATTACAAACTCTTTACTCAAATTACTGGTTTGTATGAATTTTTTCTTCTTTCTATTTAAGTAGTTGATATCATTATAGTCCAAATAATTAGACGTAATTTACTGTTTAGTCCATGTATATCGACCTCATATTTATAGGAAGTAGATATTATGTTAAAGGGGCCTTTTCACAGATTTTGACATGTTTTGAAGTTAGTCATTAAATGCTTTATATTGATAAATGTAAACATTGGATCTTAAAAGCTCCAGTTAAAAATCCAGAATAAAATTCTTGAAAAAAAGTAGTCCGCAGCAGGGCTCGAACCAGTGACCCCCTCAGTCCTGGAGTAAAAACGCATTAGCCTGCTCGACTATTCTGCCAAGTATAAATGGTTGACGTATTTTATACCTAATATAAGCAATCTTCGTAGTTTCACACAAACACCAACATAACTCTCCAAATTATTCAATCGTTTCGCGTTGCAACGCTTTATAATTTTTAAATCGTTAAAGGATGCTTATAATGGCTATATAAGACCATGGTAAATGTTCAGTAATACTGTTTCCTAAAAATAACATAATTAAAACAAAAAATTTGCGAATCCGATGCAACTTTTTTCAATTTTTTGTCAATTTACCAAAACCTGAAAAGATCCCTTTAAAGTTAAATCAACTGTATCCCAGTAAAAGAGACATTAAGGCGATTGTGGCCAGTTTAGATCCAGTTCAGCCTGCAGTTGCTTGAAAGCTGTTTGCTTAAGAACGGGTTTTCTGACAATGACAAATAGTTTAATTGGATACTGATTAGACTGCCCTTTTCCTGTGACCTGGCTAATTAAATTCAGAAGCCTGGTAACAGTTTAACATTAATGTTACCAATGTGTCAGACCAGGGTCTGGATTTTGGAATCTAGGACATGCATGGTCAGAAGATGTCATTTAAGATTATACATTTTTTCAAATACATACAAATGCATACAAATATTAATAGTAATGCACTAAGTCAGAAGGAATTTGACTTCGGCTGGTGCCTTGGCACACCAGGTGTTTCGGTTGCCATAGTTTGATGGACTCACTACTTGGATGTGTAGTTACATTATTTACAGTATATCAAACAGTATAATATTATATTAGTGTATTATTATGCCCCCCTTCGAAGAAGAGAGGGTATATTGTTTTGCACATGTCGGTCCGTATGCCCGTCCACCAGATGGTTTCCGGATGATAACTCAAGAATGCTTAAGCCTAGGATCATGAAACTTCATAGGAACATTGATCACGACTCGCAGATGACCCATATTGATTTTGAGGTCACTAGGTCAAAGAGCAAGGTCACGGTGACCCGAAATGATAAAATGGTTTCCTGATGATAACTCAAGAACGCTTATGCCTAGGATCATGAAACTTCATGTGTACATTGATAATGACTCGCAGATGACCAATATTGATTTTGAGGTCGCTATTTCAAAGGTCAAGGTCACGGTGACCCAAAATAGTAAAACGGTTTCCGGATGATAACTCAAGAACGCTTATGCCTAGGATCATGAAACTTCATAGGTTCATTGATCATGACTTGCAGATGAACCATATTGATTTTCAAGTCACTAGGTAAGAGGTCAAGGTCACGGTGACCAGAAATAGTAGAATGGTTTCTAGATGATAACTCAAGAACGCTTATGCCTAGGATCATGAAACTTCATGTGAACATTGATCATGACTCGCAGATGACCCCTTTTGAGGTCACTAGGTCAAAGGTCAAGGTCACGGTGACCCGAAATAGTTAAATGGTTTACGGATGATAACTCAATAACGCTTATGCCTAGGATCATGAAACTTCATAGATACATTGATCATGTCTCGCAGATGATCCCTATTGAATTTCAGGTCACTAGGTCAAAGGTCAAGGTCACGGTGACCCGAAATAGTAAAATGGTTTCCGGATGATAACTCAACAACGTTTATGCCTAGGATCATGAAACTTCATAGGTACATTGATCATGACTCGCAGATGACCCCTAATGATTTTCAGGTCACTAGGTCAAAGGTCAAGGTCACACTGACTAAACTTTGAAAAATGGTTTCAGGATGATAACTCAAGAATGCTAATGCCTATGATTATAAAACTTCATAGGTACTTTGATCATGACTCGCAGATGACACCAATTGATTTTCAGGTCACAAGGTCAAAGGTCAAGGTCTCAGTGCCAAAAAAAGTATTCACACAATGGCTGCCACTACAACTGACAGCCCATATGGGGGGCATGCATGTTTTACAAACAGCCCTTGTTTCAAAGATGTTTTTATGTAGTATGCTTATATTAATATTTACAAAATTGATGCATATGAATGATAGACTTTACTGAAATCATTTTAATGATACTGAAATCATGACAGTGAATTAATACTGATAATTATTTAATATATTTTGCTTGATCATGTACATCTATATCAAATGAGATCATACTGTAACTTCAGTGATGAATTTCAGTGAAATATATTAAATCCAAAATAAAAGTAACTCCTATATCTCTCCCGCAGAGCGCACACCTAAACATCCTGCTGTGTACCTATCCAGATCCAGATAAAAAGATATGATACATAATTATGTATCGTATTGTTCAGAAGGGATGATTTTACCTCTGTTGTATCAATGTATTGTTTTACTATTTTAATCAGTGTGTTTAAAGATATACAAGCATAGCCCCAGGGTCCTTTCTTCAGGCAATGAATATTGCATATCCTTATCTCTTTTTCTAATGGATATTTTAACTAGTTCCTACATTCAATACAGTAAAATATATGTTAAGTAGTATCTGTACAAATTGGTAGATTAAATTTGTACATCAAATATTATTTTTAAATTGTTTTAATAAGATATAGTTCAAATGTTCATACTAGATTAATTTAGAACCTTAGACATGTCACGGAGATCTAGAGTCCGTGGTCATGTGGTAATTAAACATTTTTAAATATAACCACTTTTATATGGAATCCTGACCAGATCTCAAATGCATATCCCTTTTCTCTGTCACCCTGGTCATCTCCTGTCAAAATGGCAAATTTTATGCAGAACCGTTCTTTATACACAATGGTTGAATGAAAAAATTGCAATCCTTTTCACATGGAAATTCACTTTGACAGTCATGGAAAAAGATCCTGCACAACACAGATCAAAAATAATTTTTATTTGTGGATAATCCCATATCTTGAAACTCTATGTGCATAAATATCTCAAGTCTTCATGAAATCAGGACAACAAAAATGTTTTTTAAGTCCTTAATTGACCTGGCAATACATAAAGTAATCAGATTATTATAAGCTCAATTAGTCTATTTATGTCATATGCTTTGTGTATTGTAAACATACACACAATATTGCAGGTACATGATAGCAATAAATAATAACAAAGCCATCCATACTATAAAGGTCAATGGCAAAGCCTGTAAGAAAAATTTGAACGCATTGCGTGTAATCACACAACGTGCTCATGGTGAGCTTTTGTGATCGCTTTATGGCCGTCGTAAGCCGTCAACACTTGCCATGTTAACTCTGTGGATGCCACGTTTATATTCCAATCTTCATAAAATTTGGCCAGAATATAAGTCTCAATTATATCTTGGATCAGTTCGAAAATGGTTACAATTGGTTGAAAAACATGGCTGCCAGGGGGCGGGACATTTTTCCTTATATTGCTAGAGTAAACCATTGTAAACACTCGAGAGGTCACATTTATTTTCCGATCTTCATGAATTTTGGTCACAATATTTGTCCCAATAATATCTTATTATCTCAGGTGAACGACTTTGGGCCTTTCAGGCCCTCTTGTTTGTTCATCTTACCATTTGAAGAAAATATATCATTGCACAGATGTCTTTTCTTTTAGAATGTGTTATGCTGCATTTCTTATGTGGCTTTCTCGGGGTATATTGTTTAGCACATGTCAGTCAGTCCGTCAGTCGGTCAGTCCACCAGATGGTTTCCGGATGATAACTCAAGAACGCTTAGGCCTAGGATCACGAAACTTCATAGGTACATTGATCATGACTGGCAGATAAACTCTGTTGATTTTCAGGTCACTTGATAAAAGGGTAAGGTCACAGTGACTAGAATGCTTAGGCCTAGGATCATGGAACTACATAGGTACATTGATCATGACTGGCATATGACCCCTATTCATGCTCAGGTCATTAGGTCAAAGTTCAAGGTCACAGTGAGTCAAAACAGTTTAATGATTTCCGGATGATAACTCAAGAATGCTTACGTCTAGGATCATGAAACTTCATCGGTACATTGATCATGACTTGCAGATTACCCCCAATTGATGTTTAGGTCACTAGGTCAAAGGTCAAGGTCAAAATGTTATCATCCGGATACTATTTTACTGCTTTGAGCCACATTGTGCTGTTAAAGCTATCTATGTATAGTATAGATTGTTACAAAACCTTGTTTATCAATAAAAATAAATGAAAAAATTGGCTTTCTAAAAGTTGTAGTCTTGGATGATATATTCCTCCACTTATAATCTACGACAATCTTTTGAGAAGAAAAACAAAATTTGACTATTATTATACCCCAACATACTGTAATTGGGGGCTAGCACAGGAATTCTCAATTATGTTCCTCCAAAAACAATGGGTTAGCATATTGTTGCTGTTTTATCCAGTTGTCTGGACCATTACTCCGAAAAGAATTGTAAGTTCAAATATGAGATATTTAGGTAACTAAATCTCATTGAAGGGAGTGCAGTGTCCAAGAACGAAAACGATTGCACCACAACCATTAACTATTGACCTGCGGATAAATGACAAGCAATAAAAATTACACAATTGCGGTGATGTAGATTAACTTAAATGGATGATTATTTATTTTATGCTTTCCGGTGATTTATACAGAAATATCAGTGAAATAAACTGGTATTTCACTGTTTTAAACAGTGAAAAATAACAGTGAAAATATCGATATTTTTCGCTGTTTTTCTCGGAAAATCGATATTCCACCGAATCCAACAATATCCTCTATATATCCATCCTCTTCAAAAGCATCGTCAAACCAGTACTTTCAGTACTTTGATTAACACATGGATTAAAGTCTTTGTTGCTGATTTACTAGGTAAGAGGACAATTACAACGAGCGAGGCATGGTATAGGGGAGATAAACCTGGATTATGGTTAGGTAATGGTTAGGGTTAGGGGTCGGGTTAGGGTTAAGGTATGGATAAAGGCTAACCCTAAACCTAACCCTTACCCTCTTATCCCCCATGCGCATTACAATTCCATGCCTCGCTCGTTGTCGTTGTCCGCTTCCCGATTTTACTACGCGTCCAAACGTCACAGTGCTGTTTATTGAAAAGATCAATTTCGATTTTTTTTCGGCTTTTTTAATGCGTTTTTTTTTTTAATTAATGATATAAATTGAACGATGCTGACTCAGTTGTATTGCTTATTTCCAGACATATGCACTTTCGCTAGCATCATACATAGTTTGGGGAGGGAATTAGACCTATATAGAGAACATCAACAGCGACCGATTGCGAGAATGAGTTGATTATTTCTAAAGGTGTTTTACGCTTTAACATGCATAATTAATAGGTTGTAATGCATATATTCCACCCGCTCAATATATTTATTTTAAACAGCAATGATGCGGGTTATTTCGTACACCAACTTTTAACATCAAATCAATCTCTTCAATTGGTTACATGAACTCCACCCCCATGTCGTGAACGGAATATTTAACAGCCCGACGTTACATGTGTCACATAGCTGCAACCTTTGTATTTAAACATAACAATATTTTAACACACGCACACAGCATTCTGTGGAAGACATTCGTGTGTTTTAATAGAAGGCAAGTGATGACGTGCCTACACATTACAACACATTATGGACATACAGAATTAACATAATAAAAGCTCGGGTCATTGCCACGGAACCGTCAATGAAGTTGCATTGTGGGATGAAACGAGTAAATTTTCATACAGAATCTTACACTAAACTTAACACGTTAATAAATATTTAACTCGTAGCATAGCCATTTTCATTAATATTAAATTAATTTATAAATATGTTGATGTAAGCACAAAGAAATGTCTGGTAGTAAACTGTTATATATAACATAAACATGCCATTTATATCCTTTTCAAACTGCAAAAATGTAATATTACGATATGCATTCCTATTGTTTTTAATAGTTACAGTGCATTATACATGGTATTTTTAAATGACCATCTTATCTGTGACATTGAACTTAAGTTAGGTAAATCAAGAGACAATATGCAGTTGTAGATAAGGATAATGTCGGTAAAGTCGTTCAACTTTGCAGAACACTAGGGCAGACACTTTTTACACGCAGTTTCTTCTGTTACCATTAATTACGTCAGAAATGGGATTTTCTTTGTTCTTTCTATTGATTTGTTTTGCGATTCACAAAACGCAATCGGCGTCATTTAAAGGTAAGTTATATACGGACTGTAATAACACAGCCTTATACCATATGCTCAAAGCTTTGTTGAATACCTAAATTCGCGTTAAACTCCGGTCATTGCCACGGAACCGTCAATGAAGTTGCATTGTGGGATGCATTGTGGGATGAAACGAGTAAATTGTCATACTGAATCTTACACTAAACTTAACACGTTAATAAATATTTAACTCGTAGCATAGCCATTCTCAGTAATATTAAATTAATTTATAAATATGTTGATGTAAGCATATTACATTTTTGCAGTTTGAAAAGGATATAAATGGCATGTTTATGTTATATATAACAGTTTACTACCAGACATTTCTTTGTGCTTACATCAACATATTTATAAATTAATTTAATATTAATGAGAATGGCTATGCTACGAGTTTATGTTAACACCTTTGACGACTGATATTTCCATTAGATACGCGAATGTGGCAGTAATAATATTACGCACAATACAAGTAACATTTTTGTACCGTCAAAGAACGCGATGTCAATGAGGATAATCTGTTTCTGAAATTTTGTACATCGCGCAAGATAAACATATACAATACATTAACAGTGTATGGAATGTTTATTTTCTCAGATCGTCAGCTGTCCCCGGTGTCTGATCACTGTCCCAACGGCTCTGTTCGACATGATCAGTCTTGCTACTTGTTTTCGCACCTTCTTGCCAACTGGCCGGAATCAATGGTGAAACATTTAACACAATTTACTTAATCGGATATGTGTTGTTAATATAACGGAATGCTAGGTGCAGTTTGAGTGTAATTAATCGTTTTAATACGAGATGGGATTACGTGCATTAGATTTGTTTATACACGAATGTGTTAATGATTTGTATTGTTGTTGTTTTATTTATAATCTAGTTCTTGTCTTTTTGACAGGTTTACTGCCAAGCGTATGGTGCCCATCTCGCGTTCATTGAATCGGATCGGGAACAGAAATTCATTCAAGCACAAGTTTTTTCCACAATGGGTATGTGCGCAATCATTGACCCCTTTTTTTGTTAATACCTCTAATTACAAACGTCTAACTGTAGCTGCACTTTCACTGGATGTCTGCATTTAAAAGCATCTGTATTCAGTATAAAATGCACTTCCTTCGTAAATAGTATATAACTAACAGTGTTTTGTTGAACACAAATTTGCAAATTAATTTACAAACCAATTATTTTTACGCGTAAACTTTCACATACCTTATAATTATTGTGTATGGTTAATTATAGCACAAATTATGGGTGCTTTACTATATACACTTTACAATTTTGTGAATGCTTACACATGTAGTAACAGCCCGTGGGATCATCGGCTGGTGTGTGTTTTATAATTTAACACAAATGTATTATTGGACTGTTATATATTAATCACGACATTTATAAGCGCCATCGCATCTTTTTAGCACTTAATTACTAAACATATCATTTCAATCTTGTTTCAAAGGTTCCCAGACAGACCCATTAAAGTTCTTCTGGTTAGGTGGGACAGATGCCGTGTCTGAGGGCGAATGGTTCTGGGCCAACATAGTAGAACCAATTACGGTAAGGACGTGAACATAGCCAATCACGATAACGACGTGAGTAGAACGAATCACGGTAAGGACGTTAGCAGAGCCAATCACGGTTAGGTAACGCTGCTAAGGACGTAAGTAGAACCAATCACGATAGGGGCGTCAGTAAACCCAATCACGGTAAGGACGTGAGTAGAACCAATCACGGTAAGGTAAGGACGTGAGTAGAACCAATCACGATAAAGACGTGAACAGAGCCGATTATCGTGAGGAAGTGGACAGAGGCAATCACGGAAAGGAAGTAGGCAATACAAAACAAATCACGGTTAGGAAGTGAATAGAACCAATCGCGGAAAGGTAAGGGCGTGAGTAGAATCAATCACGGTAAGGGCATGAGCAGAACCAATCACGATCAGCACGTGAGATCAACCAATCACGGTGAGAACGTGAGTAGAACTTATCACAGTAAGAAAAGGACTTAAGTAGAACCAATCACGGTAAGGGCGAGTGCAGAACCTATAGCGGTAAGGCCGTGAGCAGTACCAGTCACGGTAAGCGTGTGATGGAAAAAAATCAAGTTAGGGACGTGAGCACAACTAGTCACGGTAAAGACGTGAGGAGAACCAATCACGATGAGTGATGACAAGGGCAGAAGCGAAAGTTTGTCGAAGGTTCGAAACTGTTGTATTTTGTAAGAAATATAAAGCAGATAATACGGTTCTGCGCTAATAACTCACATTTGTGCAAGCAAATTCGTTCGTTTCATTTAAAAGTTCGTAATATGTTGATGCATTTTGTTTGCAATGTCAAACACCCCACTTGCACTCAGTGAAAATAGAAATCAACATAAATGTTTCAGTACACTGATTGTATAATATGTTACACCACTTTGCATATGAACACCACTTGTGGAAATGAGTTGTTGCGAGTTCTTCAACATCATTTAATCAAAGCGTTCAACTTCATGTCTGGCATTAATGGGTTATTTGCAATCAACGTATACAGGCCCGATCCTCCTGAAGTTTGTTAAATTAAATAACCATTACCCATTCACCAGCTTACAAAATCAAAGAAATACTAAACGAATTGTTTAAACTAAATAAGAATATGTTTATTCGTGATCAATTGTTAAGTCTTAGTAAAACAATTTTTAACAGTACACGAATTGGAACCCCGGAGAGCCAAATAACGACAACAACCACGACGACCACCACCAGGATTGTCTGGCCATGTACAGCAGTTCTGGTCTCTGGGATGACGGATACTGCGAAGTCAAACACAACTTTATCTGCGAAATCGAGTATACGCTTCCGTATTTACTTTCAAAACACACAGTCTACAACATTTTTAGTTAAACACAGATGAAGTTCACGTGTCAAACTTCAATGATCGCATATTTTCCCCGCTTTATCATGTTTATCTAAAAAATAATTAAACATTTATATCGCATCCCTGCTAAAAAAGATCTAGGCATTTTCTCAGATTGTTCTTGCTGGGTTTTCTGTCATTTGACGGTATACATGACGTTTAAGAAGACTCATTTTTTCTATCGCGATTTCAGGTGTTAATAAATCAAATTGAATGACCGATAAACGGTAATGTTCAATTTTAGCAGGTCATTCAGGTCCGTTTAGAAGATTTAATTTGTATTTGATAATACAAAAAGCATTACTTTTCTTTGAAAAAAGAACTGTTGTTTAACGTTTGTATATTAATCTTTTTAATCTATATTGCATTTTTTTGCAAATACAGAAGCGTGTGGATTATTCCTGAAGCCAATCTAATATGAAATATTAAGTAGTTCGTGCCATAAATAATGGCTCGAAATCATAATATTAAAAGAACATTTTTAAATTTTAGTTATTAATTAATATCCAAAATGATTATTTTCATGTTCTGTAATTAATTTACAGTATCCTATGAATGCATCGTTCGATTAAAAACAATTAACATTCAAACTTATCCAATAGCAGGTTAATACATTTTGTTTCACTATTAAACAAATGCATGAACTGAATAAATATATATATGCGTCCTGCGTCATTGGTTCTAACTAAAAACTAGACACATTTGGGTCCAACCTGGGTCTTCGGTATGACCGGCGGACACTTTTAGTTACCATGCATCCCTATACATAACTTTACCGAAGACCTTACTGAACTATTTATGAATATAGTAAGTCACTCTTAATGAACTTATACAATTTAATTAATGGAGCAGTTCTACAGATGTAGCTAAATATAATTGAACAAACTAAAGTTGGTTTTTAATCATTTTTAAATAAACTAGCTGAAGGACATAATATTATACTTGAATAGTCTACATAAGGTTGAACCATGACACAATGTATTCCAGAAAGTTTTCTTACCCATGGTAAATGCCCATTTCTTGTAAAGGTGTACAACCAATTAAATGTCAAATATACACACACACTAACACGCACAAATAATTTATAACAAAAATTAAGTAAAAACTTTGTACCGTACTTTTGGTTACTTTCTAAAGTAATTCTGATGAACGGCCAAAATTAAAGATGTATGGTCATGTCTTATTTGTTAAATTTGTTTAACTCCCATTACTTAAATAAAAACTAATTTTGAGATTTTTACAAGGAACTATTACTATTAAGGAATGGAAGATTATTTAAACAAAACAAAGATGGAAAATTGTCACAACGACAATCCATATAAAGCTGCGGTGAAATAATTTGTTAGCATTGTATCAATAAGAAATAAAATATTTATTGCATTAACAAACATTTATTGTAGGCAAAATAATTTGGCTTCATTTATATTTTTACTAGTTTTCGTATGCTTGATTACATATAATTTGACAGATGCTGCAAAATTATAGTGCAGTCATTTCAAATCATCAATTAAAGAGAGAAATTGGTTTAACGTTATTAAAATCCGTATGAATTCTTAAGTTTGCCAACGTACACGAAACATTCGATAAGAATTTTAATAAGAACTTTCGTTTATAACAATAACAGCGACAATTTTGAGAATTGGTTATGAAACGGACCCAATTTCATAGTATACTTAAAAACAATGATATTTTTGTTTATACATAGAATTATTCTTGAAATGTTTAGTCTCATTTTATAAAGAATACGCAAATATGTTAAGTGATTCACCTCTTATGGTTTTAAGCGTTGGTAGTTCTGTATGATAAAATTGAGTCTTATCATTGAAATATTTATTAGAGGTAGAATCTAGTACTTTTTGCAATTTATGTTTTTGCGAATTGTCATCAGACAAATAATGTTCTAGTATTACTTGTTCTGTTTCAGACTTAATAGTGAAGTACCCATAGTCGGATAGGACCTATTCAAGATGAAAATCCCAAGCACAAACTATTTCATATAACATGAATACTTAGTAGTTTATTTTTGAAGCACTTTGACGCCAAAGAAAAGATAAAACTGTTAACAGATGATTGTCCTTTGTTTGCAATATACAACTTGACTATGTATTAAACGCAATGTTCAACCGCAAATCTGTATTGTGGTCATTATAAACAATGAACTAGAGCTTTGTCACAGACGTGACGAATATCCCCAAATGCCGCATTGACACATAATATTTTGCACGTCGTCTTAAAAAAAAACAGCGGACACCATGCACAATTTTTAAAACGCACGAAGTGACCCCTTGACCTAGTTTTTGACCCAGAAAGGCCCATGTTCTAACTTGGCCTTAAGATCATCTCCATAAAACTTCTGATCAAGTTTGGTGAAGATCTGATGTAAACTACTTGAATTAGAGAGCGGACACCATGCTGAATGTTAAAAAACGCACTAAGTGACCCCATGACCTAGTTTTAGGCCCGGAATGACCCATGTTCAAACTTGTCCTAGAGATCATTTAGATAAAACTTGTGACCAAGTTTGGTGAAGATTGGATGAAAACTACTTGAATTAGACAGCTGACAACATTGTGATGTTTAAAACGCCCCAAGTGACCCCGTGACCTTGTTTTTGACCCGGCATGACCCATATTCAAACTTGCTCTAGACATTATCAAGATACAACTTCTGACCAATTTTGGTGAAAATTGGATAAAAACTACTTGAATTAGAGAGCAGACAATATGGTGAGGTTTAAAACACACTAAGTGACCCCGTGACCTAGTTTTTGACCCTGCATGGCCCATGTTCGAACTTGACCTACAAATCATCTTGCTAGTTACAACTTCTGACCAAGTGTGGTGAAGATCAGATTTAAACTACTTGAAATAGAGAGCAGACACCATGCTCATTGTGTAAAACGTACTAAGAGACCCCGTGACCTAGTTTTTGACCCTGCAAGGCCCATGTTCGAACTTGGCCTTAAGATCATCTAGATACAACTTCTGACCAAGTTTGGTGAAGATCGGATGAAAACTACTTGAATTAGAGAGCGGACAACATGCTGAATGTTAAAAACGCACTAAGTGACCCCGTGACCTAGTTTTTGACCGGGCAAGACCCATGTTCGAACTTGGCCTTAAGATCATCTAGATACATGTACAACTTCTGACCAAGTTTGGTGAAGATTGGATGAAACTACTTGAATGAGAGAGCGGACAACATTGTGATGTTTAAAAAACACTAAGTGACCCCGTGACCTTGTTTTTGACCAGGCATGACCCATATTCAAACTTGCCCTAGACATTAACAAGATACAACTTCTGACCAATTTTGGTGAAGATTGGATAAAAACTACTTGAATTAGAGAGCGGACAACATGGTGAGGTTTAAAACACACTAAGTGACCCCGTGACCTAGTTTTTGACCCGGCATGGCCCATGTTCGAACTTGACCTACACATCATCTAGTTACAACTTCTGACCAAGTGTGGTGAAGATCGGATTTAAACTTCTTGAAATAGAGAGTGGACACCATGCTCAATGCGTAAAACGTACTAAGTGACCCTGTGACCTAGTTTTTGATTTGGCATGGCCCATGTTCAAACTTGGCATTCAGATCATATAGATAAAACTTCTGACCAAGTTTGGTGAACATCGGATGAAAACTACTTGAATAAGAGAGAGGACACCATGCTGAATGTTAAAAAACGCACTAAGTGACCCCGTGACCTAATTTTTGAACCGGCAAGGCCCATGTTCGAACTTGGCCTTAAGATCATCTAGATACAACTTCTGACCAAGTTTGGCGAAGATCAGATGAAAACTACTTGAATTAGAGAGCAGACACTTAATACGGACCGACAGACCGACCGACCGACAGACAAGTTGAAGTTCACTCCTATATACCCCCCTAAACATCGTTTGTGGGGGTATAATTATCCTTAGACAATTAGAACACATTTGTACATAACCATTTCATGTAGATTTATCATGATAACAAGGATAGACCTCTCGCATTTTTTTTGTCTGTATATGAAAATGTTCTCTATTTTTATACAACTTACTAGTCCCTTGACCACGCGTTTGTTATATACATAACATTTATGTGCTGTATACTCATGGACAATTGTCTATTGTATAAAAATTGGGAATAATTCTTGTATTGTGATTTTCAAAACTAATGTAAATATAGCCATCTTTTCCAATATTTAGAGAGAACAAGTTCAAAATGGCATACTGTCATTGTCATATATTCCAATAAACACTCACAAACTAGTTTAGTTAACAGAAAAAATGGAATTTGATCACAATTGTATTTATTTATTCCATAGAACATCATTCCAGCAATAGGTTACATGATTACTGTGTCAAAGTATGTTCGTTCCTTATCTTCGAATCTGTTTCTGAAATGTAATTGACAAAAACAGAAAAAAAGATCTCAAACACTAGGTTTATTAATATTTGAATGCGCAATATAATGTAGTCTTTCACTATGTGCCGTACAATAATTACTCTGTAAAATTTAAGTATTCTGTCAATACTTATTATGTCCTTTCATTTGTATACACCATATTCCACGACCAGTGTATACACCATATTCCACAACCAGTGTATACACCATATTCCACGACCAGTGTATATAACACAAAACAATAATTGCATTCTAACGTTATAGAGTTGTTATTGAATACAAATAATAACACTCTTTGCTTAACATATAAACACTAGCAATTTTCTAATTTTCAATTATCAAAACACAGGGACCTTCTTTTTATATTGTGATCACGATGGTATGATGGTACAGTTCAAATAGAAATAGTTCCAACTTTTAGAATGAAAGTAAGATTTTTAATTATTTTTTTTATTCATGTAAGTACTTGTATTTCCGTATCAGTTCAAAATGTTAAATATGGCATCACAAAAAGCGTCAAAATCTATATTGAATAAACAATGTTCCCGTTTAATAACATGCTTAGTTCATGAATGGAATGGTTGATTGCATGTTGTGCAAAAATAGCTGGCTTCATAATTGTCTTCATTAGTTATATGAAAAAGTGAACACATTCAACATATATGCAAGTGCATACTCGTCACGGCCCTTAATTGCAACAGAGTATTTATCTTTACAACAACAGCTTGATATAAAGTAAAAATTTCACACATTTTTCAGCAAATTAACACAGTTTCAACACGAGTTACCACAGCCTCATATGGCAGCAAAAGTGTCTATATTGATTCACCAGTTCCATATCAAAAGGTTACATATTCATTTCATCCAGCACTACCACAATAGCCCACACCAAATGGTATACATAAGGGTTCCACACAGACTGTATTAGTCATGTTTCTCCAACTTGGGAACATCTTTATACGAGATCCAGTAGAATTTAAGCCATGCGTATGTAACACCTATTGCACAATACACTGAAGTCATCATCAGCGGCAGGAAAGGTAACTTATCTGTGAGGCCCAAAAGTGTGTGCCCAACACTGTTATATAACTCCAAAGGGAGAATACCCAGGAGATAAACTGACTCCACAGTAGAGAGCAGGGGCAAAGAGGATGATGTCCCTTTGTCTCTGATATAAAATACAAAGGTCCATTTAAGTATGCAGTGCAAGTATGTAGCATCGTTAGATTAAACTGGGCTTTAGGAATGGGTTGTTAAACTGCTTAACGGTATGTTATTAAGGTAGTTTTGTATTGTCATATACTTAGATAATAAATGGTGTAAACAATCAGAGAATAAATAATAATTATTTTCAGTTTCAATACAGTATTTGATAAATAGAATTGTTACTCAAAAACATGATATTGTACATTACATATATACATGTATTTTTATGATAAATATGAAACAATTTGATTTGTTTTCCAAGGCTTAACAACTATTACAACACATCAAACAGGTAGTGTTGCTTTTTCTATTGATGAGAATGTCAAGGCAGGCACAAGTATTAATCTGATAATCTTTCAGTTTTCTACTTTTACTTTGGTATGAACATGTGCATATACAACTTAAATAATGGTATATTACATGTCAAGATAAAATTCTTATAAATAAGAAAAACATAACCTTTTCCATTAAATTAATGTCATTTTTGAGCCTTATTAATATTGTTGAGTAATGAAAAATGTTGAAATACACTTTCTAAAATAGTGTGTTCTTTTTCAAGTTAAAAAGAAATAATGTGCATATACAAGTAGTAAAACATACTTACTTATAAACATTCGCAATACTTGAAAAGGCATAAACTGTTGTTAATAGCATCAGGCATACTTTTATGGGAGTTTCTGAAAATAACAACAATGAAAATAGGCTACAATATGCAGTGTAATATTACCATATCTTGTGTTAATTTATTTTTACACTGTGAATGTGACATTTAACCATGAACACAGTTAAAATATTTAAAAAATAGTGTTCATATTTCTATGTCATTCAATATGATTATTTAACATACAGTATATCTAAACAGAATTTTTTGAACAATTTTCTGACTCATCAAAATGATATTTTAAGTAGAAATGTTTCCATAGGCCAAATATATCTCTGTTAAATATGACTTAAAATGGAAATGCATGTTGAGTGACAGACATTATGTTATAAGAACAAAGAGACAATCACCATTGAAACTATGCAATCACTGAAAGTTATAAAGAACTGCACATAACACTGATATCAAATGATGAACCTTAACAATCAAACCTGCATTAAGACTTTTGATCTACAAGTAAGACATTTGAGATAGCAAGTGGCTCTGCTGCTGAAAAAATCCTCTCAAAAAGCTAAACAATCATACCATGCTATTTGTAAATAATTCATTCATACTTAAGTTTTAATGAAGTCATTTTGAAAATAAAGTGCTTTATTCTTGCGCTAGACCTAGAAGTTTGACCTTGACATTGAAGCAGGCCAGGTCGTTCATAAATATCATCATTTTGCCCAGTTAATGAAAAATATTTCAATGCATGGTCATGTTTGTAACAGGCAGCATATCACTATTTGATAGGGTAAACTTTTGTGCCATTCCATGAGTGCATGAAAATGTAACAGTCCAGACGACTTTCAGTACAGACCAGCAGATACCTTAATGAGTTGCCTGTGAGAATCATTGTAACAGTACCTTCAATTAATGTATATATTAAGGACGGTGGACTACCTAACTTAAAATGTCCCTTATGACCTTGATATTGTGCTAGGAACATTGCAACAAGTTCTTACACTTTGATATCTTGATGTGATGATAATATATACCAATGTATTTCAATTTGTTCAATTTCATTCAGTTTTCCCCAAAAATAAAAATCACTCCTAGTTTCATCCCACACCCTCTCTCAGTTTAATTGCGTAAAAATGTTCCCTAAATTTAATTTTTCACGTGCCTTTTTCTCTCATATTTGAAGGCCAGAGTCTGTCTTCACAGCTTAAAAAAATGGACATGGTTTATACAAAGTGCAAAGAGTAAAGTAACACGAAATCAGTGCATTACATTACAAACTCATCCTTGTATGACATCAGTTCATGCCCTTGTTTCACATCCAATTTGTTATATTGAAATTTTCCCTATACAGATCACAATCAAGTGAAGAGATGTAGCACAAGTAAAAAATGTGAAACTAGTCCACTCCACTTACCAAACTGTGTAAACAGCAAAGGAAACAATGAATAATGTCCAATAGTGGACATCAACAGCAACACACTGGCATCCCGCTTTCTTTCCTGCACCAGTAAACTGAAATGGAAGGCTAACTTGCGAGACATATTCAACATATGCATTGAGGTGCAGATACATAAAATATAGAAAACAGTAGGACCTATTTCAGCTTTAATAGATTATACATTTAATATGTTGTCAAATAATGTTCACAGTTAATTACTAGCTAATTCCCCTCACACTAATGAGAAAAGCAAAATGGGACTTAATTTTTATGCAAGAATATCCTATACAACAAACCATAGTGGAATGATCATCATTAGTATGGCTTTCTCATGGACATGCCATCCAAACATGAAGGATCCGAATCCACAGAGGACCAGGGCTCTGACAAAACTCTGTGGTCCCTTGGGACCGGACCACAGCAGGTACAGGCATGGCTGCAGCGAAACATTGGTTATTAGCTTATTTGATTGAATGCAAGTCTGCTTTAACTAGAGCTTGTCTGCAAGTGATTATACCCATTGACTCTGCATCTTATAATAAATCATGCAGTAGAATATTATAATCGTTTGAAGAAATGTATTTTGAAAAGGAACATTACTTCAGCAGCAATTACAGCAAAGGATTATAAAAATAGCACATACATATATTCATATAATGAGGAAAACTGGATGCAGGTTTTAATGTTGTACTTTTTTGTTCTTTGAAAAAAGTAAGAGTACTTCAAAAGTTTGTGTCTACATATAAACATCCATATGCCCATTGTGACTCCAATATACCTTCTTAACTTTGTTGTGATTCAATATACAGCAAATGTGATATCTGTGTTGTTGTTATTTCAATACAAAATAATTGTTATTTATTAATTGAAAAATCCTTTGATATCTTAAAGCACAACTACTTCAAAAAGACAACTCAAGCTCACCAATATGGAGAAGGCAGTCAACACCAGAGTAACAAGTGGTGTGACAGAAGGAAGCACAGCATGCTTAAATTCTTGGACCAGTCCACCAGTCATAGATGCTGTATGATTACCGATGGATACCAGGCCTAGTTTGGTTCCTTAAGGTTTGAAAGAGATTTGTATAAAATCACATTTGCCCTCATATTTCCAGATCTTACAGGCCCTACAGGGTAAAGGTTTTTAAGGTGAATTCATATACAAGTGATGCAGAAATTGTGTTAGTAGATACACAAATATAGTATACATTATTGTTTTTGGTTTTTACTAGTTAATAGATCATAAACTCAATTATTTACCCTCTAATATGTTTCTTGGATATCAATATTTAAATTGCAAGTTTTAAATTTTGGTTCTGTCTTTTTATAACAAAGATTAAATCAGAAAACTTGATCCAAATAGAACAAGACTATTGCCAAGCAATAAAAGTCCCCTACCATCTCCAACATTGTCAGAAATTCCACCAATGTCAGAATATTGTTTTTATTTGTTGCCATAGCAACCAGAATTTTTGACGTAGGAACAAAATGAAATGACGTGCATAATGTCCATATTGCCATCTATCCATATGTCAAGTTTCATGAAAAAATATTAAGAACTTTTAAAGTTATCGCAGGATCCAGAAAAACACCATTTTCAGCAGTATTTCTAGTCTATTTGTTGCCATAGCAACCATAATTTTAGACAAAGGAACAAAATGAAATGACGTGCATAATGTCCATATTGCCATCTATCTATGTTCCAAGTTTCATGAAAAAATATTAAGAACTTTTAAAGTTATCACAGGATCCAGAAAACCACCATTTTCAGCATTATTTGTAGTCTATTTGTTGCCATAGCAACCAGAATTTTTGACTTAGGAACAAAATTAAATGATGTGCATAATGCCCATATTGCCATCTATCCATGTTTCAAGTTTCATGAAAAAAATATTAAGAACTTTTAAAAGTTATCGCAGGATCCAGAAAAAAACACCATTTTCAGCAGTATTTTTAGTCTATTTGTTGCCATAGCAACCAGAAAATTTGACGTGGGAACAAAATGAAATGACGTGCCTAATGTCCATATTGCCATCTATCCATGTTTAAGTTTCATGAAAAAATATTCAAAACTTTTAGATTTATTGCAGGATCCAGAAAAAAACACCATTTTCAGCAGTATTTCTAGTCTATTTGTTGCCTTAGTAACCACAATTTTTGACGTAGGAACAAAATGAAATGACGTGCATAATGTCCATATTGCCATCTATCCATATTCCAAGTTTCATGAAAAAAATATTAAGAACTTTTAGAGTTATTGCAGAATCAAAAAAAAACACCATTTTCAGCAGTATTTCTAGTCTATTTGTTGCCATAGCAACCACAATTTTTGACGTAGGAACACAATGAAATGACGTGCAAAATGTCCATATTGCCATCTATCCATATTCCAAGTTTCATGAAAAAATATTAAGAACTTTTAGAGTTATCGCAGGATCCAGAAAAGTGTGACGGACTGACGGATACAAAACCATAAGTCCCATCCGGTGAAACCAGTTAGGACTAATAATGCTGATAATTAAACATGCATTTCCTCTAGCATAGAAAACAAATATATTTTATGTAAATCACATTTTTGCAAGACTTTAATAGCATTTTTTCTTACAAAATAAGCAAGTTTTAACAAAAAGTCAATTTACCAACAACAGTGGCAGCTTTGTCAGCCACATTGTATAAAGCCCAGAAGTTAGGTGCCCAATATGCATGGCAGAGCCCACGTTTGAAGGGGAATAATCTTGTCTTCAACTGTTCAAGCTGGTTCTACAAGTGGGAAAATGTTCCGTAGATTATAAATGTATAATGTAACAAAAATTATAAACCATGTAATTCAACAATTATAACTTAAGTAAACTTAAATTATATTTACAGAATTCCCTCATGCTAGAGCTTCTGAAGTTTCATTTGTATATTTTCAAGTGTAAATTTTTGCAGACTTAAAATTATTAACACCAAACACAAGCATCACAAGGTAAATATATAAAATGAAGTGCAGTTAAGTTGACATCAAACTGAAAATGAGGAAATGAATAAAACATGACTATTGCCAAGCAATATATGTCTCCTACCGGCTTCACCATTGTCAGAAATATTATACTTATATTTAATATTATATTTGTTGCCATAGCAACCAGAATTTTTGACGTAGGAACAAAATGAAATGAAGTGCATAATGTCCATATTGCCATCTATCCATGTTTTGAGTTCCATGAAAAATATTTAGAACTTTTAAAATTATCGCAGAAAACCACTTTTTTCATCAGTTTTTCTAGTCTATTTGTTGCCATAGCAACCAGAATTTTTGACGTAGGAACAAAATGAAATGACGTGCATAATGTCCATATTGCCATCTATCCATGTTTCAAGTTTCATGAAAAAATATTAAGAACTTTTAAAGTTATGGCAGGATCCAGAAAAGTGGGACAGACTCACAGACAGACAGACACACAGAGCGAAAACCATAAGTCCCCTCCAGTGTGTAGGGGACAACAAGAATTGATGTCAATGTGGCAATGTAGATTAGATAGAATTAAACTTGAAATTGGTGAAACAAAAATTAGTTATAATATCATTAAAACTACAAATGTGATTAAAAAAAAACTATAATTAAATTGTTGCCAAAGTATGAGAACATGTAAGGTGACTGTATTTCAAGGTTTATATATCTTACCAGTATCACAAATGGTCCAAGTGATATTCCGAAAACAAACAAAACAATTGAGCCCAGACCAATAAGTCGGAGAATGGAAAACGACCTCCAATTCAAAGAACCGTCTGAAATATATAAAAAACTGTTGAAATATTTGGGCCTATCAATTTTATCAAAGGATGATAATTGTATTGATAAAATAAGAGCGTAATAATCGTGCTAAAAATTTGGTCATAATTATACATCTTCAGCAGTGAGTGTTTATGAAGACCCCTTACACATATATCCAACATAAACTTCAACTTCTGTAGTAAATATTGAGTTATTGAGTAGTTGCACGCAAACATTAACCAACATTTTCTAAGTAAACAAAGGGCCATAATTCTTTTAAATCCTAAAGTGAAAGCTATGATCCATGTACTCTGAATTTCCTTCAAGGGCCCATTATAATTGAGTTTTATTTTAATCCTTTTCATGCTTCAAAAGGTATACTCAACTCAAGAAGCAGGACATAGGGACTAACAAGGCAATTTCTATATACCTCCATTTTGGGACACAATAAAAGGATTTTAAATTGAAATGATTTGTGTATAAAGATTTTAAATTGGGTATTAAGATCGTATTTATCTATTGTTCAACCATACAAAGATTTTGTTCTAGTAATTGCTTACCATCTTTGCTTTGGAATACATAACATCTCAAGAGGTAAACAAAGTATGCTGGGGCCACATACAGATATAAATGCTTGAAGTTCAGGAGAGCTGCAAACCAGAATGCTGCAGACATGTGCCTGCCCTTGAAATACAACAAAAAACAGAATTTATGAAACAAATCTTTAATAGTCATATTTATGTACAGAGTTGTTATGACGTTATTTTTTAAGGATGCAAGCATAATTTATTTTCTTAAATTTTAAATCTTCATATAAAGAGTTGAGGATGATATCATTGCTATATCCACAAAGGTAAACACATGCATATTCTAACTTTCAACACATATATTTATACAGAAGAAGTAGTAGACTTAAAGATATTTTGCAAGCATACAGTAGTTATATGTTTTAACATTTCATAGTTACACAAATGAATCATATTGATTTATTTTCAACCCATTTATGCCCAGTGGACTCTCCCATCCTTCTAAATTGGATCAATTTATTTCCAAAATTAGGGGTGTCAAGTATATTTATTTCTATATTTAGAATATTCCATAAAGAAATTCATTTAAGCAAACAGCGTAGACCCAGATGAGACACCGCATTATGCAGCGACGCTAGGCATAAATGGGTTAAATAAGCAGCAGTTTTCTGTACATCCAACAAAAACTAATATCAACATCTTTTACTTAGATATTGACCTAATTTGGCTTATTTAATTAATTCTTACATTACCTGATATATCCTCACAATCGACAACAGTAAAGTACCGTAGAGAAATCCATTGTACTGGAAGTGTATATCTGATAAGTATGTCAAGGGGGACACTACATACAAATACATAATATAATACACAGTTTCTTTATTTCCATTTAAAAAATTGATGCAATTATGTTGGATTTGAGACATAAAAATATTGATTATCAGGAAGTAAAACAATGGCTTTGTGAACCATAACTGTTATGTAGCAACATTGTTCATTGACAACAAAGTGTATTTGAACTGAGTATTGTTTCATTCCCTATTTCAATTATTTGATCCTGGTCTTTCTCATTGAAAACTTACTAGATAATGTACTTTGGTGACTTTTTGTGTGTGAAAACATTTTGTTCAAGTCAAAAGAAGATCTAGATTAAAGTGATATTATGGGCATCTAACAGTTTATAGGTGTCTATCGCAATCGTTGTTTATTTTTGGTGTTTTCACTTCATATACACTTATATTTGTTAATGCAGCATCAACATACTAAAACAATAACCCGGAAAGGGAAAAAAATAATGCATTTAAATATCAACCGTTCTTTGGTTTGACAACTGGTCATGCATGTACGATGTGAATCTAAATTTAGTTTTAGTGCAGATTCGTTTATACCACACAAAGACAAGATTTTGTTTTACGGATCATTTCGGCTTACAGGACTGGGTGAGTCATGTAAAATATTTAATATAAAATATATTTTTATAATCAACTGGTAGCAAGATGAGTTGCAGATAATTGGTCAGTAACCACATGTTAACTAACTATTTTGAACTGTTAACTGTTTTCAGCTCAATTCAACAGTGAAAAATCCCCATAATATCACTTTAATCAGTAAAATTATTAGTAAAACAATAAGTAAATTACCCACATTACAAATACAGGAAGTACTTTTCAGAAGCTTTTTACAGGCATCATTAAGAATGGCCAATGCATAAAAAGGATACGGTCAATGATCAACAAGCCAAAATTCGTTAGAAGTAATGTACATTGCACAAGTACAGGATTGCGAAAGAAATCTTCATGCTCCGTGACCTTGGGCTGTGTTTTCTGGTAGAATGCATACAACCTGAATAATGTGTAAATATTAATGATCACACAAAGAAATTTGACCCCATTCAGCTTAAACCATCTGCCTTATTAATTCGGAAGCAAGCGTTAAGCATTATTTTAATGAACTATTTACTGATAAAAATATTTCCAAATAGTCATTAACCTGCACAAGCAGGAAAAGACAGTTAGGATCCTTCATTTATGGCAATAACAAACTTTCAAGGAAATTTTATGTATATAGACCTAGTAATTTTATTGTGAATAAACAGTTTACTGATGGAAGCTTGAAATATTATACTGGAAGATAAAACCAATTACAAATGAGGTTGTAGAGTTGAAATGCACATAACTATTTACTCAACTCTTGTTATTAAGTTTGTATTCAGCTTATTAATTAACAGTACATATATTTCTTAGAAGTTAACTGACTTACTCATAAACTGCATATATTAGCATCACATCTGACACAATCACTGTCAGTTGCTGAAACAGGATTGTAGCAGAACTGCGGTAGTCCACGTTTTCAACCTTCAGCATTGCAGGATCAAAGAATGCTGCTAACTGTGACAGAGCACATTCAAACCATGCAAAGAATGGAGGATAGTCTAGTGTCCATTGTGATGTTTCCTGTAAATCATTAAGAACAGTTGTATTTCAGCCTTAAAGGAGTTCAATAACAGCCTGTATACAAAACAATAAACTTAAAGCATTTATTACACATGTTTTATACCGGTAGATAACACTTGAACATGATTTTGCTATTAAACTTAAAGTGGAAATATCATACTCCAAACTTTCATGTCGTGACAAAAAAGAGTAAAACTAGAATTCTCAGTAAAACCCTAGAGTTCAAATGACAGCCCTGTATAAATCCATGTGGTAACTAGACAAACTAAGTTGAAATTGCTGTAATTACAGAATAGAATTTTATAGATCTAATTGATATTCCATTTTTTATAACACATGCCAATAACATGATTTACAATTAATAATGGTTTATGTTTGTAATAGTGAGTAGCGTTTGTGTTTATATTTTACTGAGGACTTGGGAATGTTGGACAGGTAAGACTTACTTCATAATACCACTTTCGGACAGGAAGTGAATGAGTAATGGCCAACCAGTTCCTATGCACATCAAAATCTGTAGATTTGCTGTAAAACAAAAAAAAAAGAACTTTTTTGAAATGTAAAATATATGCCGTGGTCTAGAAAAACCCGCCATAATGCATGTGTGATAACTATTGTCCTAGACTAACATATGCAGTCAACAAAATTGTATTACGGGCAACATATTCTATTTTCATGAAATTGTTCGTCTTTGAATGAAGTTTTTTCTTTCTTCTTTCTTCTAAACAAACATCCAGAAGGGCATAGTGTACTAGTACTTTTAGTCATAAAGGTGAAGAAAGGTGGCATAGTTGGAGCTATACTTTTCTCATTTTTCTTATTCAAATTTAATTAACGTTCATCTGGTACATTTCAACATATCACAGTGTGGCATTCTACACTGATGAAGGGGTCATGTTAATACTTTTGTTTAATGTGGTTACAATTTATATACTGGTAATATAATGGTGTGTTATAATACATGAAATTTATTCCATTAAATATATATATATATTTAATATTTATTTCATTGAGATGATGTTTTATATTATATTTAACAGTGAATATTGCTTGATTATCATATGTACATATTAAAAGGTTATGTTTTTAATGTTAAACATGTATTCATATGAGATAAACACATTTATTTCATAACTTTATTAACTGATTAATGTGTTATCATATTCACTGAAAAAAACTTCAGTCACTTAGATATGCGTACCAATCCACATGCAAGACAAAAAATTACAGGACATGAGGTTCTTGTAATTTTTTTAATCTACAGGAACATACCAGATTTTAACAGACTTTGTTTTTTGTTTACCAAACAAGATTAAATACATTTTTTGTGCTTTTGTTTCTATCATTATGCCATTCAAAATGTTAAACAATTAAAAAACAAGAGATGTGTTTGTCAGAAACACAATGCCCCATACTGCGCTGCATTGAAATAAAATTTCTATTTATCATTTGGCAGGTATAGAAATCATCTCCCTTTAAAGCTTATAACTTCCCTTTGATTTTGTCCAATCCAACCAGGGGGGGGGGGGGGGGGGGGGTCTGTAGACAGTCAAAATGACCAAGTCAGACATCACTGACAACCAAGGCCTATGGTTTATCAAAGAGATCATAGCCAGAGTTCATCACATACCTATAGACATAAGTCCAGAGGTATGTAATGAACCCTACCATTCAAAAATTAGTACAGTAAAGAAATGATAATTATATCATTAAAAAAAACTTTGACAAATCATTCATTTGAGTTATAAATAATCAAAATAAAAAATCTGTACAGTAACTGTGAAAAGAAGTTAAATTCTTGGTAAGGAAATATATAATATGAGATTTATAATTATATAAATTACTTCCCTTGAAAATAATTGTCTCTAACAAATCTCTATTTTTAGTAGAAAATAATTAAAAGCCACTCTCTATTTTTAGTAGCAAATAATTAAAAGCCACTACCGTGACTGTAGATTCACCACTCAATGTGCAGCTCCATGAGATACACATGCATGCCAAATATCAAGTTGCTATGTTCAATATTGAATAATTATCTCCCTTTAAAGTTTGTTACTTCCCTTGGATTTGTATTTTTGACCTTAGACCTTAAAGGATGACCTTGACCTTTTATCACAATTTGTTTGTGAGAAACACAATGCCGCCTCCTGTGCCACTTTGATTTATTTAAAAAAAAATAAAATTTGGCAGGTCGGATAATTATGTCCATTTAAAGCTTATTACTTGGATTTGTTTTTTCGATCCCTAGACCTGACGATGATGTTCACCTTGTAATTTTACCACTCAAAATGTGCAGCTCCATGAGATACACATGCATGCCAAATATCAAGCTGCTATGTTCAATATTTAAAAAGTCATGGCCAATGTTAAAGTTATTTTCAGACTGACGGACAGACTGACATACTGACTGACGGACAGTTGAACTGCTATATTCCACCCTACCAGGGGCATAAAAACAATAAATGATAACTTAATATAGACCTGTTCTTTAATAGCATATGGTAAAACTTATGTAGAAAGCTTTCACAATTTTTTAAACAGCAATAAACAAGAGATGTGTTTGTCAGAAACACAATGTCCCCTATTGCGCCGCTTTGAAGCCATAAATTTGACCTTTGACCTTGAATGATGACCTTGACCTTTCACCACTCAAAATGTGCAGCTCCATGAGATACACATGTATGCCAAATATCAAGTTGTTATCTACAATATTTAAAAAGTTATGACCAAACTTTAATGAAGGTTCAAGTTTTAGGAAAGAAAAATACAATGATATTTGACCTTTGACCTTGAAGGATGACCTTGACCTTGACTTTGCACCACTCAAAATGTGCAGCTCCGTGAGATACGCATGCATGCCAAATATGAAGATGATATCTTCAATATTGCAAAAGTTATAAAACTTTAACCAAGGTTAAGGTTTTGGGACACACACAATGAATGAATGACTGACAGACAGACAGACAGAACAAAAACAAGATACCCCCGATCTATCGATCCGGGGGCATAAAAACAATATAGTATCCATACTGATTAAACTAGATAAAAATAGAAATTGACAACAACAAATAACATAACCCACCAGAAATTCAAATCAAAAACGTCACAGTGTATGGTTTTAGAATCACTCATGTACTCTTGAGTCATATTCTGCAGAGCCTCAAGGATTATTTAAACATTCAAAAACATTTGGAATAGTAAATTGAAACCAGTTTATGTCTTTTCAACCATAAAAAACTGTTGTGTTTTGCTTAGGTCACGAAACTTTTAATTTGCACATAAGTCATAAAGTGATATATTTGTGATCTGTTTGTGTCTTTTTGTGCCAGAAAATAGTTTGTGTTGCTTATATCACCAATTCAAGTTGCTAATATCACCAATTCAAGTGCTCCCATAAAAAAATATATTCAGACTGTTGCAACTCTCAGTAACAGTGAGACAGTGTATGGGAAAGCTGGAACAGTGGGAGTTGGATTATTGCAACTATTATTGCATAAACTCTATCAATAATGCCTCATGCGCGGTGCAGAAACTTGGCAAAAGGAGGGCTTGAACGGGAAAAATTGTGTATTAAGAATGCGATTCACGTGCCGTTCAAGCCCTGCTATGTGTTTTTCATATCCATAAACTGGTCAGCGCACAGTTACTTCCCATTTTTCATTGGATTCAATGAAGTTATAATGAACTTTGTTAATAACTCCAGCCTTCGACGACTTTCCAAGCATAAATTGGGAACTGAATAAGCACCAGTTTCCTCATGCATGCAGGGATAAAGGCAATGAATATTTCAATCCACTTTTCAAATTATACAATCTGCACTCTCTTTACAACATCTTTATTTATTGGCAACGTCAATGAAGCTAAGGTTACTTACTCAACACTTTCAAAAGGCTATGCTGTAAATATAAGTGTTTTTTTATACCTTCAACGTTCCTGCTGTATGCTTGAAATACTACAGTGACAATATGTTGGCAGTATAAATTTTTAGAAAAATTAATTGGAACGAAATTAGATAAACCTGTACGAAAGAAACATCTATGAAAACAATGACTTATTCTGACGATATCTTTATTCGTCACGACCAGTAAATTCCAAAATAATTCCTCATTTCTTTCTTTGCGCGGATGCATTTAACTTTGCATTAATCCACTGTTTAAACACATTTTTAATCGAAAACTGCCTATCCGAAGGTAAAGCCTCGTCATTTCTGATGATGACTGAGTGAGGAATATGTAAAACACAACCTTGAACTGTATGAAGTCATATGAAACAATCAAATTTTTTTGTCGATGTCAAATGAGCAAGACATATTGTTTTCAATGTTATTTTAATTTGTTTTGGTATGTGTGATTTGTTTATGCAATAATAATGAAAATACACATTTTTTCGCACATGGTCATCTGCAGGCGCTCTCAAAATCCGTTTTTCGAGCGCCCGCAGATGATCATGCCATCGAGAACGTGTATTATCCTTATAGTTATATACAAATGCAATGATGAGAACTGACATAACCAGTGATTTTTTCCCTCTTTATAAAGTACTGAAAAACAGCACTTTCACATTTAGGAAAAACAAAAAAATTCCCAATTACTGTGAATAAAATTCCCAATTGAAGGTTTATTTAATTTTTTTTCTTTTTAAATTAAATGCAACACTTAGTTTCCCTATGCAGCTCTATGGCTTGAACCCAAGTAATTATACTATTGACAACTTGACAACATTAAGTTATCAATTTTAAAGTATTTGGGAGCAAAAAATCAAATACACCAATTTCACAACATATATTCTTCACGATGCAAATTTCCCCATTTTCAGGGGTTTTCGCACACAATTGTCCCAATTGGGCTGGAAGTGGTACCGGTACTTTTCCAAATTGGGCAAAATTAAATACTGCAAAACTAATTTAAAGTTTTCTGTTTCATGTGACAACATCACTTCAGAAACAATATTTAATTGATGTCAAACTTATCAATCATGAGTTCATAATGATATATATCAATTAAGCTTTGAATCAATCTATATATACTGTCTAACTTCCCTTTCGGGTATTATCGACAGGTGCGAAGTCAGTGCAGGTAAAAGTGTTAAAAGTGAGAATGTTAAAAGTATGTTACGGGCAAAAGCCCGCAAAGCGGGCGTTGACCTTTCATACATATGGAAATTTAGACATAAAATTACATAAGAATATCACATAGGGATGCGTCTCGAAAAATTTGCCACGCGACATATATTTTTGCGATGCTATTTATGACCTTGAACAAATCAAAAACACTTTGGCATATGCTAAATCACATGTAAATACATACCTTAGGAAAAATTATATCAATGACATCATAATTGTGTAGCTAATCGCACTAAACATTCTCGCATTATTTGTTTTTCTTCGCAACCATTCCAGAATTAAGTCATTATCTCCCCTGAATACTCATCTTCAGTGGGTATAAGCCGAAGACTGGTTCACTATATATAGTGACAGTCTTTACCAAACACAATTATGTGAACATAACCCATCTTAAATATATTGCCGAATCTCAGATTTCTGTTGAATTTATTTGCTTTGATCTTTTCGACATCTTTTTGTTATTATTATCCTGACAATTCACAAACGCTTGTTAAAAAATTATTTGTTTTAAACATTATAGTTGGCATCTCTATTCTTCCAGTATTCTGGCGATATTCTAATAACGACACCCTACTGTTTATTTGTCAGAATTCGTAACGCATTTTCCATTCGCTCTCAGAAAGAAGTTTTACATGTGATCATGAGCAATATTCTGGTAAGTTGTCGTAGTTATCCATCAGAAACCCATTTATTCACACACTTAAAAGATATTCTGATCTAACTTTTTAGTCTTTTAGCTTTAATTTTTAACGTATTTACACCTTGTCTGCTCGCACTTTACCGATATCCCGAAAGGTTACTTATCACTATAATAAGTTTAGGCCTAAAATCACAGAATCCGATACCGTTGGATTTTCGTACCACAATCTTACGTAAAACATCCTCCAGATTCGAAATCAACAAATAACAAGACATTTATAAATTGTCTGCATTATTGATCAAATTCTAAGATATTTGTTGGTTTTCCGTTCTTAGAAGCTGTTTTGCCAAGGCAAGAGCTGGGCATCACACAAGCCATTCTATCCAGCAAAACTGACAGTTTTGGTTTACAGAAATAAACAAAGGAGGGATTCCTGAACTATCAAAATTTCCAAACTACCGTAATAACGCTATGTTTTCGGACACTTAAAAATAATTATTTTTTTTCGTGTCCGAAAACTTAGATAAAAATATATGGATGATATAACATGATGCATTCTAATATTTGCATTCAAATTGTAACTATAGAGCTAAGTGTATGCAGTTTAGTGGCGACAAAATTTAAACTATTCAACAATAGTTTGCGAAAGAAAATTAGAAACCTGCAAGATACCTGTATTTATTAAATATTTTATTTGGGAAACAAGTTTGTTGTTATGCTGTTACACATAATTATACATTGATCATAAATAAGAAGACAATTAGCAGTGTTAACGTTTCCCAACAGTAGAAATCATTCTTCTGATGAAGTCAGTGGTATACAGACAAAAGCTCCAGGTATGGCTTTCAATACGTAGTGTGTATTATTTGACAGTCTAAAACTTATTGGATTAAAAAAAATCCTGTCAAATTTGTCAATCAAAATTGATTTGACACATCACATGATTTTGATTATGTTAAATCAGTGTAAAAATGCAACTGCTTTATTAAGCTGAATTGAGACATTTGATGAAACAAACTGTTTCCTGGGTAGGACCAGTACTTAGTGTCTATACGACCTACCATGACGCTGAAAGTCTACAAGACCTACTAGGTAGAACGAGAAATGTACTTCAACGTGCAATTTTCATCGACCCTCGAGTGTTAGCCAATCAGAAGACACCTTACATCTGTTGCATATAGAGATATTTGACATTGAACATAATTATTATTATTATTTATACCAAATTATACGACTATCGCCCGCTTACTCATAGATATTGTGCGTATTTATTAAACATTATTATTATAATTTATACCAAATTATGCGACTATCAACCGCTAACTCATAGATATTGTGCATATTTATTCACCTGGAATGGCGGAATTAACCTCTGACTTATGCAAGTTATGGTTATCACAAAATATGACCAACGGGGAGGTAATTATACATTATTTATCCCGTAAATGTTTGGCAACTGTTTTGTTACCGTTGGGAATTTCCTACACAGTTATGCGCTGGACAGTCGTGATACTCCGCCCCGCATGATCAATAAATACTCAAAATATGCTGAATAATTTTAATTTTAAAAAGGTAACAATTTTATCTTCTTCAAAATTTGTATATAATCTATTTCAAGGCATTAAATACTTGAAACTTCTATGTTTTTTTTTTGCCATTCTGATATTTTTATTCATTTTGTCCTTAATTAAAAAAGAGATTTTAAACATTTATTATGAATAAATCTGAAGGAAAAGTGGCTCAAGAGACAAATGTTTTGATTGGCTGTTCAGAAAATGTGTATGTCGAAGTACAAACATGTATGTCGAAGTACAAATTGTACTTTGATGTACAAATATATACTTCAAAGTGTATTTTATATTTGTATGTCAACGTACAATTATTGTACTTCGACGTACATTTCTCTTTTTACCTTGTAGGTCTTCTTGACTTTCAACCCAAATGGTACGCCATAGTATGTTTTTAGGGTTATCTTAAGAATGCTCCCACTTGAGGGGCCAATACCTCCCAGTCCCAGTGACTAAGCAAGTAAGCAGACACCCCATCCACTATACCACAGCCACCGAACCAGCTTTAAATTCCTGTGGCTAGAAAACAAAAAAATTATAAGAAGCTAGATCTTTAAACTAAGAACATGTTACTCGTTTTAAGATAGATTTTTTTGGATGCGTTACTTAATTATTGCAACAATTATAATATTTTGAACACAATCATGTCCATATATTTATAAAAAAATACATGGTTATCAAAAAGCTTTTGCCCGTAAATTAGGTAGCACCTACAATCATGTTAGATTTATAAAAAGGTGAAGTGATTTAAGGTTAAAAACTGATAAAAAACATGTCGCTCAGAGTTCAAGGGGCAGAAGGGGAAAGCAGGGACTGCTTAAACCCTTCAAGATCAGGATGTAAAACTGTAGTGGCGGGGAGGTTGTTCCACATCACAATAGCACTTGGAAAAAATGAAAACTAATAATTTGCAGTAGTATGGATCTGTCTGTAGGAGAGGGGATGCATGTAATGTGAAAATACTGAGCTCAAGCCTGGGATTGAACCCACGACCTCCAGAGTGGTAGTCAGACACTTTAACCACGTCGCTAAAGAGCTAGCCCAACAGCAATGCTGTTGGAAGTGACCTTACTTTTACTACACTCCTCCCCCTTTTAATGTTTCAAGGCCCAGACACACCCGCTACAACATGTCTTGCATCCGCATGGCCCTACAAGAAACCATTACACAGCTCAGACCGACTCCCGCATTCACAGTACTTTTTTGCCTCGTCGCCATTATTTTGAAAATACTGAGCTCAGGCCGGGGATTAACCATGTCGCTAAAGAGCTAGCCGTTTGTTGAAAGTGACCTTACTTTTACTACACATGTGACGAGTGAATCAAGCAACGGTATATCCGAAATATAAATCCGGAAATCTAGTACAAGTACCGATTATGAATTTGAATATAACTGCGATGATATACAAGCAAAGTAAGCGAATATATCAATATAAATAGCTTTGCATTTGTCATTATTTCGTTGAATACTTACTAAGAATTTATTAAAAGAAGCTTAAAACACGACAAAGCAATGCCAACTGCAATAACTGCCATCATGGTAAACAGGCGCTTGCAAAGCCAGTGTAGGTTACAGTATACTAAATAATCGTGTCATGTCGGGCTGTACGCTCTAAAAAATATAGTTTACTCGAAGGCATGTTCTACACTTTAAAGTGATATTATGGGCATTTTTCACTGTTGATTTGATCTGAAAAGAATGAACAGGTCAAAAGAGTTAGTTAAATATGGTTACTGACCAATTATCTGCTACTCATCTTGCTTGCAGTTGTTTATAAAATATGTATATTATTATATAATCGATATTTTACATGACTGGTGAGTCCTCTTAGCCAAAATGGTCCGTAAAACAAAATAGTGTCTTTGTGTCGTATAAACGAATCTGCACTAAAACTAAATTTTGATTCACATCGTAAATCGAATTATTTCTGTCGTCATTTGTCAAAACGAAAGTACGGTTTATATTCAAATGCATTATTTTTCTCTTTCCACGATATTGTTTAAGTATGTTGATGCTGCATTAACAAATATATGAAGTGAAAAAAAAAACAAAAATAAACAACGGTTGCGATTGAGACCTATAAACTGTTTGATGCCCATAATATCACTTTAAATTATTGTTCTGGTTTTATCTTTTGGAGATAGTGGGAGGGCATGAATTGGTGTTTACTACTAAATGCTTGAAATATGATAAAATTAGAGACCATAGTACAAAATTGCACTGAAAAAGGTTACATTCCATTAGAAACCGGACGGACAAAAAGTTGCAAAAACAGTCGATTTGGATTTGTGTCAAGTTATTTCTTGGTTTGAGTATGACATATCTTTTTTTATTGCATAAATCGATTCCGCTTAAAATGGCTTTAAGAAACGGTATGGTTATGGGGGCCTCTATGTACGAAATGTAGCATTTATGTTCGTTTAGATGACGCTTTTAAATTGAATTATATTGGGAAACTATTTAATATATTATGACCTGTACCGCTAGCTAGGTAGTGTGTGTGTGTTTGTTGGTGGTGGTGGGGGGGGGGGGGGGGGCATTTTTTAGAATCCACTTTAAGCTGACCAGCTTTACTGGTAATACATTGAAATACTTAAAATGCACACATACTTTCGAAGATTTGTTGTTAAAAAATTCAGGATCACAGGGGAGGAGATTGTGTTCCTTAAACACGACAACTAATCATGGTTATCTCTCACGGGTTTATATCCATGTTCATTTCTTGAACTGCAAACATTGTTTGCTTCTTGTAAGGCGCATGACGGAAATTATTTCATAAGAACTAAGAAGGCTTGTTAAACACAGCTGACTTAGCCAGATAACAACGACACAAGCGATGCGTATTTATAAAAATAAATTAACGAACTATTGAAAATATGAAAAATAAAATATTTACAATCATACTTGCTTATCCCATTTGCTCGAAATTGGTAGTTTTTATGCATGTATTTTTACACAATACATATTATGTATCTTTTGACAAAATATCATACATGTTCACAAGATGGAATTATTATGGCACAATTTAAGACACGCGACCGGGACATTTCTTTTCATAGATTCACGGACGCAGACGCACCCGCCTAGTTATTCTTGTTCAGCTTCATCCCTGGGGGTCATAAATACGTGGGGTAACGGGTATTTAATTTAACAAAGTACAAATGAATGACCGTGCACCAAAGCAGATCTGCCTATTTTATTGCATGTCTTGCTGTAAATATTGATGTCAAACAATTTACAATGTAATAGGACTTGCATTCATTTTCAAGATGTATTATCCGTTATAAATTATTTACAGACGTATTTGTTTATCTCATTTGCTAGAAATGGTTGTTTTTTCGATGCCTACATAACTATATATGTATCTTCCGACAAGATGTCATACATGTACACACGATATATTAATGTACAATTTAAGACACGCGACCGTGACATTTCTTTTCATAGACACACGAACGCAGACGCACCCGTCAAGTTATTATTGTACAGCTTCAACCCTGAGTGTCATTCATACGTGGAGTATTTAAAGTAACGAAGTACAGATGAATGGCCGTGCACCAAAGCAGATCTGCCTATTTTATTGCATGTATTATGTAAATATTGATGTTACACAATTTACAGACAGTGTACTTTTTGACTTGTATTAATTTTCAGGATGTATTACCCGTTGGGGGGTCGCTGTTATCGGCTTTAGGGCTATTATGATGACGGACATCTCAACAAGACCATTTTGCATGAATGACACGTTTTCGTTGACGATTTTAACGAATTAAAAGATGAAATATAATCCCCACGTCAACATTATTGTTCAGTTAAAAGCCAAAATACTTTTAACTCGTTCTTCTGTATAACAGTATAAAGGAATATTTCGAATATTTCGATCTCAAATAATTTCGGCTGTTTTTTTTATTTTGGTTTATATGTAATTTGTAATACTGTACTCATAAAAGTTTTTCCGATGTTTAAAAAGACTTTGACGCATTGTGTTGGACACAGGTTAGAGTGTGGCTATGAAAATTATTAATAAAAACATCATTTTTTAATGAAAAATAATCAAATCATAACGAAATATCAATTTCTCTGAAAAAACAAATTTCACTTTCAAATATAAATATAATTGACTCAACTCAAAATGACCCGAAAACAGAGCGCATCGCTTTTAGCAGTCATAACTTCATCAGTTGTGCAGAGATTTCCATGAACTAGGTCGTATTCAACGCAAACATGAATTTCCTTTCTTGAAAAGTACTTATCGTGCAATAGTGTTTCAAATGCTAGGTGAAATTGCAAGAAATAACACGACACAACTTAAATCGGGTCTGGTTTATTACGAATAGGTCACGTGAGTTGTGTATCGTGTTAACCGGTGAAACATTATTGACATGGGCATCGATCTGATGCCGATAGACCTCTATCCATATGCTATTTTATGATACTTATTATTTATTATGGTGCGTACTCAAAATTGTCGCCATGTTTTGTTGCATTGTGTTTCAGGACACTGGCGACAGATCAGCCCGGTTACGCTGTATCTACTTGGCCTCCGTAAACTCGTGAGTGAGTGGGGTCAAATATTTATCTGCCTGTATGCTGGTACTATTATGCCCCCCCTTCGAAGAAGAGGGGGTATATTGTTTTGCACATGTCGGTCGGTCGGTCCGTCCGTCCGTCGGTCCGTCCACCAGGTGGTTTCCGGATGATAACTCAAGAACGCTTAGGCCTAGGATCATGAAACTTCATAGGTACATTGATCATGACTGGCAGATGACCCCTATTGATTTTCAGGTCACTAGGTCATAGGTCAAGGTCACAGTGACTCGAAAAAGTAAAACGGTTTCCGGAGAATAACTCAAGAACGCTTATGCCTAGGATCATGAAACTTTATAGGTACATTGATCATGACTAGCAGATGACCTTTATTGATTTTCAGGTCGCAAGATCAAAGGTCAAGGTTCAAGTAACTCAAAATAGTAAAAAGGTTTCCGGATGATAACTCAAGAATGCTTACGCCTAGGATCATGAAACCTCATAGGTACATTGATCATGACTGGCAAATGACCCCTATTGATTTTCAGGTCACTAGGTCAAAGGTCAATGTCACAGTGACTCGAAACAGTAAAATGGTTTCAGGAGGATAACTAAAGAATGCTTAGGCCTAGGATCATGAAACTTCATAGGTACATTGATCATGACTGGCAGATGACCCCTATTAAAATTTATCGGTCCGCCCACTAGGTGGTTTCCGGATAATAACTCAAGAACGCTTAGGCCTAGGATCATGAAACTTCAAAGGTTCATTGATCAAGACTGGCAGATGACCCGTATTGATTTTCAGGTCACTAGGTCAAAGGTCAAGGTCACAATGATTCGAAATAGTAAAATGGTTTCCGGATGATAACTCAATAATGCCTACGCCTAGGATCATGAAACTTCATAGAAACATTGATCATGACTGGCAGATGACCCTTTTGATTTTCAGATCACTGGGTCAAAGGTCAAGGTCACAGTGACTCGAAACAGTAAAATGGTTTTAGGATGATAACTCAAGAACGCTTACGCCTAGGATCATGAAACTTCATAGGTACATTGATCATGACTGGCAGATGACCCCTATTGATTTTCAGTTCACTAGAACAAAGGTCAAGGTCACAGTAACTCGAAATAGTAAAACGGTTTCCAGATGATAACTCAAGAATGCTTAGGCCTAGGATCATGAAACGTCATAGGTACATTGATCATGACTGGCAGATGACCCCTATTGATTTTCAGGTCCCTAAGTCAAAGGTTAAGGTCACAGTGACTCAACATAGTAAAATGAATTCCGGATGATAACTCAAGAATGCTTACGTCTAGGATCATGAAACTTCATAGGTACATTGATCATGACGGGCAGATGACCCCTATTGATTTTAAGGTCACTAGGTCAAAGGTCAAGGTCACAGTGACAAAAAACGTATTCACACAATGGCTGCCACTACACCTTACATCCCATATGGGGGTATGCATGTTTTACAAACAGCCCTTGTTTTGTTTAGCCATGCTTTATAGTATTTCAGTATAAATAGTATATTATAGTATATCAGCCGCGTCAGTCGAGACCTGGTCATATACCATATGCGACCAGTGTAGCTACATTCAGGAGCTCAGTCAGGAGCTACCCTGTCCCCTAATCGGACCAAGTAACCCTGGATGACAGTATAACAGATATTATACACATAACTGTTCAAACTTGTCTGGAGTTACTCTAGTCGCATATGACATAAGACATATTTTTGCATGAGACGGCTTATATGGTCATTCTTTAAATGTAATATGAAATGTATTGTTGATCGTTTGTTCATCTTGTATTGTCAACTTTTGTAAAAATGGAGCTGTAGCGAAGAGTTTGAGTACTGGAAAATGGATGTGAAGAGTACAGAATAACGTTGTTTTTTTTTTACATGAGTGAGATACAGTTCTGTACTGCTAAAACCACCAACATCATCAGCTGAGAACCGCCTATCAACAAGTGTTTCGGCCCTTTAATCACAGGACACTATCCAGGCGGCGGGCCCGCAGTGTTGATCAGACACTACGTGTTGGTGGTAGGCTTCCAGCTCCTCTCCTCTCTCTTCATCCACAACCAACAGGATGCCCTTTCTGCTGCTAGGCTCAGTTTGCCCACTGCTCTCTTCCTGTCTGCTCCTTTGATGCCCAAGGCACTGAACATTCTCCACAGCGACTGTGCTGGGAATCCTCTAGTGCCAATTTCCACAGGGTAGAGCCACACTCGCCATCCTTTCTCTCTGCACTGTTCTTTCAGGTATGTATACTTGGCCTTTTTCCGTTCGAAGGCCTCTTCACAACGAGATTCCCAAGGGACTGTCAGTTCAACCATGATCAGACACTTATCTTTAGTGGACCACAACACAATGTCAGGCCTTAATGTTGTCTGGATAATGTTCGGGAACACTAGCTTTTGCTTCAGGTCAACAGACATTTCCCACTGATCAGATTCATCTAATACAGAACTGGTAGGCTGCAGTTTTTTAGGCGCCTTTTGTCCTTCCTTCACGAACTGAATCATTTGGGGTTTCTGTCTGGGCCTCTTCTTGGTCCTCTCGCGCTCCAACTTGTCAGCAAGTTCCTGAAGAACACTGTCGTGTCTCCACCTGTAGCGTCCTTGGGTGAGGGCTGTGGTACACGATGGCAGAATATGTTCCGTGGTTCCTGTCTTGTCACACAATTGGCACTTGGGGTGGTCCTGTAGACCCCATCTGTGCAGGTTTGAGGGTGACGGTAGCAGGTCATAGACTGATCTGAGCAGGAACGCTATCCTCAGTGGTTCGTAGCTCCAAATATCAGCCCAGGTCAGTTTTCTTTCTGTCGTTGTCCACTTCGTCCACGCACCTTGGGCACCCATAGCCACAGCTTTCGCGCTTCTGTCTTCTTCTTCTGCTGCTCTGACTTCATCTTGCACCATTCTCCTCCTTTCCATGTTTCCAGCAGAGCTCCATAATGTTATGTTGGAGCTGCCTAGCCCCTGTCTGCCTACAGCTGTGATGCCGACAATGTCTTTTTGCTGGAGTCTTTTCTCGGCCTGTTCGACTGCTTGGCTTGCTGACCACTTTCTCCCTGTCCTAGTTTCAATCCCAGCATTTCGGATTGAACTGTCCTGCGATTGCTTGAGCGTCACTACCAGTAGTGTCTTTGCAACTTTGAACTCCTCCACTAGTGATGATAGCGGGAGTTGTAGCTGGTTCGATCGCCCATACAATCCGATGCTGGTAAAGCTTGGTGGTATTCCCACCCATCGGCGCAGGTGTTTGCTGATCTTTCTCTCCAAGCATTCGACAGAGGATGTCGGTATTTCATATAGCATAAGGGGCCACATCAGTCTCGGGAGAAGTGCATTCTGGAAGAGCCATGCCTTGAACTTTCCTGGTTAAGCGGATTTGTCAATTTGTTTCAGCCCTTCCTGGAGCTGTGATCTGATGCGCTCTACGTTTGCTTTGTCACTAAGGCTCGAATCATACCACTTGCCCAGGCACTTTGTGGGACTGTCCATAATTGATGGTATTTCTTCCCCTTGGACTTGTAGGGTGAACCGTTTTGTGACTGATCCGCGCTTGATGACCAGACTTCTGGACTTCTTGGGTTTGAAATTCATTCTAGCCCAGGTGGCTGCCTCCTCCAATACTTTCAGTACCCATCTTGCTTGTATGTGTGTCTGTGTTGTCACGGTTAGATCGTCCATGAAGCCTCTGTTTATTGGCAGGTGTAACCCTGTAGATGTCTTAGGCCCGCGGGTTTCTTTGTTTGCAGGGTTGATTATGAGGTTCATGCCCATCACAAACAGGACAACTGAGATGGTACACCCGGTCACTATTCCCTTCTCCAGTCTCTGCCAAGCTGTCATATTCTCGCCAACCATGAAGCGCAGTTTCATTCCACTGAAGTACGCATTGATCATCCCTTGAATGTGTTCAGGGATATGGTAGTACTGGAGGGCTGATTCGATGAGCTTATGTGGAATAGATCCGTAGGCGTTTGCAAGGTCTAGCCATACTACAGTCAGGTCTGATTTGTTCACCTTTGCTTCTCTAATGAGCTGGCTGATTGCACTGGTATGCTCCACACACACTGAGAAGCCTGGCACTCCACCCTTCTGGACTGTCGTATCAATGTACCCATTTGTGGTAAGGTAGGTTGTCAGTCTTCTGGCTAAGATGGCGAAGAATATCTTGCCTTCCACCTTTAGCAAAGATATTGTTCTGAACTGGCTGATGTTTTTGGAGTTCTTCTCCTTTGGAGTAAATATACCTTCGGCATGTAGCCACTCATCAGGTATTATCCCCTTCCTCCAGATCACCTTAAGTAGGTTCCAAAGTCTACGCAGCAGGAGAGGGCACATCTTGTAGACCTTGTATGGTATCTTGTTTGGTCCTGGGGCTGATCCCATTCTCGCTTTCCTCACAACTTCTTTCACCTCTAAGAGCGAGGGCTCTTTACATTCCAGTGGGGATGTTTGGGGTACCACAGGTTCTAGTCTTGGGCAATCCCCGAGTGGTATTAACCTGTCTGGATCTGAGTGAACCTGTCTGAGGTGTTCCTCGATGTGTGCCATACTGGTTTCTAATTGGCCTGACCGTTCTTTGTCCAGAAGTTGTTTGGAAAATTTGTATGGGTTAGATACAAACTCCGCTCTCTTTTGTGCCCTTCTTCTTCTCGCCGTTCTCGCATTCTCAGCCTTCCTTAAAGTCTGTAGCTCTCTCCTAAGAATGTCTCGTAGCTCCTGGTGGCCCAATCTCTCTTCTTGACTTGCCTTCTTGTATGCCTTGTTGAGGCTCTTCAGCTCTCCTCTAATCTGTTTCATGCGACTCTGTCTCCTGTTGGGTGTCTGCTGGGGATTTGGTCGACGTGTTTTCTTGGTGCCAAATCGCTCCTTAGCCACCGTGTAGACTAGAGTTGTCATGCACTTTAACTTCCTATCTACTGGTCCTTGCATGGTGGATGTCAGTATGGCATCTAGCTCCTTGTCTAAGTCGTTCCAGGCTCTTTTGTCTGTGGTCTTCGGCCAGTCAATTGGTTGTCGTTGTTCCACTGCGGCCTGATTGGCTTTGGGCTGCGGCAGGTCGTGTATTTGCTCAGTTTGTTCTTCTTCTCTTAGTAATTCCAGAAGCGGGTCCTCTTCATCCTTCATCTCGCCAGGTAGTGTCGAAGTAGCACTCCTTGTCTGGGCAGTGAGCTGTTCAGCAGCGGAGAGGTCCCCAGTACTATGGGTTGTGACCTGACTAGGATCCTCCTGCGTCTCACCAGGGATCAAACCTGCGCGCTGTTGCTGTTCAGTTCTCTGACCACACACCGTTCTGGCTTGGTGGATTCGTAGGCCTCTGAGGTTTTTGCAGACCTTGCCACACCTGCATCTAACAACTTTCGGTGTTCCAGTCAATGTCGTTTGGACTAGCTGTGTCGTTACCGTTAAATCCGTCCTATTGAGTCTTTCTTCCACCCTCCCTCTCGGAAGACTCTGAGGGTATTCTTCAATGTTCGAGTCTGTAGCTGTTGTATGTGGGTTGTCCTCTCTCGAAGACTGCACTCAGGGGTGCTAGCCCATTGTGCCCCGGTCCAGGCTGTTCCTGGGGGTCACCTGTCTCTCCAAGTGTCACCAAACTATTCTTGGTTGTCATCTGGTCTTTCCCAAATGTCAACGGTTTCCCGGACAGTAAATGAGTGAGATACAGTTCTGTACTGCTAAAACCACCAACATCATCAGCTGAGAACCGCCTATCAACAAGTGTTTCGGCCCTTTAATCACAGGTCACTCTCCAGGCGGCGAGCCCGCAGTGTTGATCAGACACTACGTGTTGGTGGTAGGCTTCCAGCTCCTCTCCTCTCTCTTCATCCACAACCAACTGGATGCCCTTTCTGCTGCTAGGCTCAGTTTGCCCACTGCTCTCTTCCTGTCTGCTCCTTTGATGCCCAAGGCACTGAACATTCTCCACAGCGACTGTGCTGGGAATCCTCTAGTGCCAATTTCCACAGGGTAGAGCCACATTCGCCATCCTTTCTCTCTGCACTGTTATTTCAGGTATGTATACTTGGCCTTTTTCCGTTCGAAGGCCTCTTCACAACGAGATTCCCAAGGGACTGTCAGTTCAACCATGATCAGACACTTATCTTTATATAAATAAATAATGTATAAAATACTTAGGGAAAATGTGTTAGTGATTGAGTTTGTTCTTTGTTATTTTTTTTTGTTGTTTTGAATCCTTTATGAGATACAAATTGTTTTCTTGTATAACGTTTTCAAATTTTACAAACGAAAAATTAACATTCTTATAGTTTAGGACATTAAAAACCACGGTTTATTCTCAATTTTCGTACATAAACAACAAACAATAATTTTTCATTATTTTTCTTTTGCTAGTAAGCAAATAGTTCCGAGATAGCAAATAGTTCCGAGAAACACTTAAATTAAACTTATTTTGTTTTGATATTACTTAATCAATTAATATGATATTATTAACGTTTGATTTGTGACAAAGTTTGGTAGAAAAACGAACAGTCAAATTCTTAGATCTTAAAATTTGCACAAGTGCCTTGTTGACAAAACACTAGAGTATTGAAATTTACATACAGTAAAGTATCGAACACTCTTTTAGGGGAAACCACTATCGCCACTGTAATGTCAAATTCCTTGACAGTTACTTCCCTTATTAAACTGCGTTTCCAGACAAAGCCAGTAGATTCGACGAAGAATAATTCATTAATAATGCAATAAGTATAACAAATAAAACGTATTTCAGACTTAAATAAAACAAACAGCGAAAGTATCTTTAATAAAACAAACAGCGAAAGTATACTCCGCTTATTTCCGCTGCTTTTTGGACAGTTAGTACGTATATTTTGGTAAAGAAGTATTTTGAATATCTAGTACAGCCATTGTTTTGCTCTATCACAAACTAGATGAAAAAATACTGTTGGAACTATAGAGTTTCCTTTTTATTTTCTTACGGCCATTCAAGGCTATTGTGCATATATGGTAACGTTAAAAGGCATGCAATACATAAAAACTACATTAAATGATAAAGTATGTTTATACCATTATATTTTACTACACATGGAACAATTTGAGAGGAAAGAAAAACTAATTAAACCAACAATCAAATGCTTAATTTTACATTACAACACCAATATACATAACCCACAATATAAGACGCTGGTGACTTTTGATTTCGATTACTTTCTTTACTTTATTGACGCTGAAAAGTCTTTTGTTTACAAAGTACTTCAAATTGTAATAAGTCAACAGATATAAAGTTGATCAAAGGTATACTAGAGTATACTACTTCAATAAAAAAATGTATACTGCTACCACATATCACGATTAAATTTTAAATCAAATTCTTTCTTAACGCTTACTTGTAAACAAAAACTCCAGATTTTATATTCTTTTATGTTTGGTCATGAGTCATAAAAGAATTGTTGATGAAGCAGAGATAAATATATATGGTTCGTTTTCAATTTAAAATGTAGTAAACATGGAATAAACGTGGCTGCAGCAAGTTCAGTGATGTAACCCACAATTTATGGCAAATTGAAGTAAAATATATATACATAGTAGATTGATAGTGATCTGACAAACACAAATAAGCTTTATACAATTCAAAATGACATCATATACCGTTAGTCTTATTACATTGCTCTATTCAAACGATCATATTATCATATATAGTTGTATTTATATGATATTTTTATGGTTGAAATTGTACTTGAGTGAGGATCAAGAGTTAGGAAATAAGCGGTATGATAAACTTGTTTTTTTACACGTTTGTTTTTATAACTTTTTACTTAAATTTAAAAACCTGTGTAATGTTTGTCTTTGGTGACTTTCATTATGTACACTTTTGTTTTTTAATTAAGTAACTCATTTATTTTGTTATTCCATTCTTAGAAGATCAAATACATGAGTGTAATTGTAAATTGTATATTCAATGCTGTCGAATGAATATTTAACCTACTGAAGCGTGGCCATGCGTTTTCCCCCAAACACTTTATATTCGGATCCGTACTATTCAATAATTAATTTAAAAGTAGTCGTTTATGAGCAATCATAGTTTACATTGAGAAAAATTGAAACGATTAAGAAAGTGAGTTTTTATTGTACTTTGTGTTTTCGCGTAGATTTCATGAATAATCTAAAATTCGTGTACTGTGACACGTCAGAGTAGCCAAGCGGTTAATGCGGGCTGCTTTTGTTCCAGACGATCCGAGATCGAATCTTTTTGGGGTTAAAATTATAAACATATATAAAAGGTTATTATTATTATTATGTTATTATTTTATTTTATTTTTTATCATTTTGTCTTTAAGGGCATATAACAGCCATTACTCGTGTAGGAATCGTCTAGTAGACAATACAAGTTGACAGTCGTCATGAAGAGGTACTCACTTCCGGTCGTCATATTTTGAATACAATTGATTTAGTGTACTTCATTCTAATGCATTTATGCCATCCACCCTTAAACATTTTGATCTGGATGTCTTATATGCTGTCATTCCAGTTTTTATTCCTCCTATAATCCATATTAGAATTTAAGATATAGCGGAATTGAAGGGGGGGGGGGGGGGGAGGAACTTCAGCTAAAACAGCGCAATTCAGTCACTAAAAAATTACAAAGTTGAACATCTAACGATTTTTCACGAAAAAAAATCACCCTGCGCTGTTCCCTCCACCTCCTTTCGTGTTTAAGTCTGGCTAAATCCCCTCTTATATGGAGTGTTCAGCAGTTCAGATACTGTCTTGAATTTTAAACGTTAACAATACCGAAACCTGTAAGAATAACATAAAACATGTCTCAAAAGCTTTTCGACTTCATAGTTTTTCTTGAAACCGGCGGATGGCGTTTTCAGTCAGCATTTATATAGATTATTCGAAATCACTAAACTTTGAGTGACGACAACTGAGGTTAAACGTTAATAGTTTAGTCAATTGATATTCAGTTATTTTATTCCTCTTTTACAACGACGACATTGAACTGCTTTTAAATTCACATGCCAAATGAATTAAGCTTATCACGTGACTAGCAAATAGCGACATTAGTTTATGCTCGATTTGCGTGTCAGTTAAAATTGTTGCTGTATGTAATGGTCTTGGTTGTTGTGATCATGGCTTAATCATGGTAACCGTTTGTCGTACATAACGAAGTATTAGAAACACATTGAATGATTTTGTTTCGACAGTTTTGGCCCAAAACAATGGATGTCGATTAATGTTATTTTCATTCTTAATGGTACAAAATTGTATGTGATTCTGCAATAAAACGAGTATATAATATTTATACATGGTGTTAAACTTTTAAATATCTGATTTAATCATGCGCGCTTTAATAATGATCAACTTTACCATGAAGTTCGCGCAAATAGTAACAACTATCCAATACCATGTCATTTTTACCGAATATATAATCATTTGGCAAACTTGGATACACGTTTTTAAACAGACCATGTACCAAGCGTCTAGAGCATTGGACCCGGCAGAGAAATTTACATATTTGCATTTGATTTCATGACTCAGACATTTACGCGTGTTGATCTGGTATAATTTTTACTATGTCACCATAAATCACACCCCTGGTCGTTTAAAAGAAACTCGAGCGACTTTCGCTCGTTGCAGGTGAGGGATTTCAAAAACCAATTGAAAGTTTGAGGAGCAGGTGATTACACGGCACGTGCCAAAAATACCAACGTAGTGATAATAATCATAAGCTCCGAGTGTGATTGTAAAATGACTATCCGTATAATAGTTATCACACTTTCTTTCACACCATCATATACTTTATCTTAATACGAATTCAATACTAGCGAAAGGAGCCGGTATCGGAATCGGGATACACTTCTCGTTGCTTGGAAATAAAAATTATAGCCTTTCAAGTATTTTTGGGGCATCAATATTAAACTTCATAACTAGACGTGTAGTTAAAATAAGCTTGTACTTAGCAATTTACTTAAAAAGAATCATGCACTACTGTACTTGTCTGAAGATAATATGATTCGAATATATGTTCTGGCTATTCGCCGGACGTCAATACGTCTGTAATTTACGAAAGCTATATATATATATATATATATATATATATATATATATATATATATATATATATATATATATATATATATATATATATATATATATATAATAAAACGCTTTTATTAAATTGCCGTAGCTTTCGACCTCTTGGTCTTCTTCAGCGGCGTTTATTTGTGAAGCATATCATGTTTAGCGGAAGTGACGTTATATTATTGAACGTTACATTGCGCGCCATTTTTATTAGTCTTTTGTGTTTAGTCCATATGATTTGAATGTCCTCAATTTACGCTTCCAAAGTTGTTCGATGGTCATCCGGTACTCGTCGATCCATTTAATTTTTCGAGTCCCATGACCCGGAAGTCCGCGACGCTGTGGCCGTTCGTGTAAAAGTGCTCGGCAACCGGGTCATTGTGTTGAGTCCGTATCCGGGACAGGTTAAGGAGATGTCGCTGGTACAGGGTATCTCCAGTTTCCCTTACGTATACAAAAGTCTTTCTTCGTTCGCAGTGTACAGCGTAGACTACCGGTACATTGGTGGATTTGCAGGTGACCTTGTTCCGCACATTGTAGCTTTTGCCGGTGGTATCGCTGAACTTTTCGGCCTCCATCATGTACGGACAGATTGCGCACCTCTACGCCTCACAATATATATATATATATATATATATATATATATATATATATATATATATATATATATATATATATATATAAACTTTGATGATAAAAGAAACTCTTTAATGATTAAAGAAACTTTGTGTTGTTTTGAAACTTTTTGTGAATTTACGTTGACAGAAAAATTGGCTTGGTCTGTAATTTGTACTGATCGGTAACACTATTTTGCATTAAAGGTTTAACACATGACATACAAATCGATAGCACTGATTTTGTTATACTATTTCCAATGTCACTCAAAATTTTATACAAAGTAATGATATTCATCACTTATACTTCTTTTGGACTTGCACATGTCATTTCCCTGCGGGAACATTAATTCCGGTTACGCTACCAATCGCAATTAGAAAATGGTTGTTTTCTACAATAAAAAAATCTTCAAAAAATTACTCGGCGTTAGTCAATCATACGTTTTTTTTCACAGGCATGCATTTGCTGCTTCTGCACTAATACTGGTCTAACTAAGTCGGTAATTAAACATGTGCTGTTTTTTGAATAGTTTGAATAAGTATAAATCTTAAATCAGTCAGTTTATGATATACTATAATATTTATTTATGTTTTCATTATAAAATTTAACTCATTTCGTGGATATAATTATTTTAGTTCGATGGATAATTTATTTCACATCTAATCGTTGCCTGGTATGATATACCAATACCAAACATCCATCATTTGCACGATGTCCTATCATATTCAATATTCGCATGTATTACAAATTGCTAACCTTTATTGCGCTCGTCTTGTACCTTATTTCTTCAGACTTGTAACAGTGATGATTTTATTTAGCCTTCATTTTGACTGATTGTCCGACGTATATGAACCATATACATGGTCATAAAAATATATTTAAAACCACTGAGACTTTGCAAAATAGAACATTAACGGCATCAACAATCACGGAACTTCAATTTGAATATCAAAAACGGAACACACGTCTCTTTTATAGCCATGGTATGGGTCGGGTTCATCTAGTGAACGATGGAAGAGGTCAGTCGCCATGAAGTTCAACTCATTTCCGACCTTCACAGTTTCTATAGCAAATAATCGAGGATTCAACTTGGCGAACACACGACTATACAGAAAGTAATCGCTATTCACATTGCATTGAATATAATGCATTTCTACTATTTGCAAACAATTATTTCGTTTGAACGTTACGCTTGATGTTGTCAATGCAAAAACGTCTGCTTTTAAATATTTAACATGGAAATCAATACATATAATAAATCCGCCAAAGTGATACATGTGTATCATAAAGAAAATATCGAATCTTAATGAACTATTCTCAAATTAACCCTTTTCTTATTTGGCATTGTCGTTTTACTTGTATTCGAAATAAGGAACAATAAGCGAAACATATTGTTGCGAAAACGTGAGTGTATGATTTTGCGACTATAAAAAGAATCTTACACTGAACAAAATGTTTCATATTGTACGATCCTTATAAGTAACAGAATGATGATATCTCAGATTGTATTTATTGTTTAGGCCTACCACGAGGTGAATTTATATTTTTGGGAATACAAATCAGAAAACGTATGGCAAATATCGAGCAGAGTACGTCTGAATATGTTGTACGAATATTACCGTATCTTCACAAAAACCACATATAAAAACATTTTTGACACAGCAATGTACTGGTAAGAGTAATTTACCTCTTTAAAGAGGGTTATACCTTCATATCCCTTAACAGTTACCGCCTTTTGCCAGAATTCAAAGGTAAAGGACAATAAGTGGAATGGAACAGAATACACGCTTCACCAAAAAGATATAACGAAAAACTATTAATTTTATTATGGGTATACAACATGAAACAGTTATGGAAAACGGCCTGAGAATGTACAATTTAACAGTTAACGAAAAAATCGTTCTGGTATAGTCTTATATTCATGGCTGCTTCCAAAGTAAAAACGTAAGTTTAGAGTGCTGGTTATGTTTTAATATAGTTCTCCATTTATAAGTATACAATAAAAACAATAGATGGACCAAACAAACAATATGGACTGTATATTCATATCAAACGCACTAAGATGTACGTAATTGGGCGCATCTTAACTTGGTATTTGTTTACTTGGGCGCACTAAGTCTATAATTCCATTTATTAACAGCACTTCAAACTGTAATAAGTAAACAGTATAAAATTTCATCAAAGGACTACTGTGTTGAGTTCATCCCACAAGTCACAACACATTTATAACATGTACGTGTCAAATAATAAACGCGAACTTTACGATATTGTCTGATTTAAGTGCGGTCACGAATTTCGCCAAATTGCCAAACATTTAAAAAAGTATAAAGACCTAGTTATTCCTTAAAGCTCATGTTTTCCATATCATTTACAAAACGGAAGAAGATATCAAACTGGTATTATTGTTATGATTTTTTGAATAGATGATATCCAGTAAAGTACCACAGCATATCTGGACCGTTTCACGAGACGATATGTCATCTTTCTCGACAAAACTACATGTAATGATGACGTCAGCTCGGAATCGATATGTTCTGAACTCTGAATTATTCAGTGGTCATAACAGCGGCCGTTTTAATTGTTTTGTTTAAATGATATCAATACACACAGCACTGCAATCTTGTTATGGCATGATATGTTACCTGTTGTTTAAAGAGGTTGAAGTGGTGTGATAATGGTGATTGTGATCAGCAGCGATTATCGTGTGTGGTGTGCTTGCTTCATGCAAGTCTTCGTGTGCGTGTTTCGAAGTTTCTTCTGCGACTAAGGCTGCATAATTTGAGAACTCAAAGTGTTTCCAAGAATCCTACCTAATTAACTTGCTAGACACGAAAGTTGGGAAGAACGTAACATATTTCTGCATTTAGCAGCAATTTGTGTTCTAATGAGAGACATCTTATATTGTAAAGGTCTAGCGCTGTTTGGAGAAATCCGAAGGAAACCCAACCTCTCCGCTAATGTGACCACTTACCCAGCACACATACGACAGGAACTTGGATTGTAATCAGTTGCCTAGGTTAGCCGTGCTTTTACGGCTTTTACAAACCACTCAACGGACAGCCGGGTTGATTGTTATTTAAACAATGATATGTAATTAGTTTAGTTATACAAGTATAAATCTGCTCTCCTATTTTGCCACGGGTTAACGTAAACTACACTAAGAATATAAAACAAGTACACTTTTTAACAATGCACTTTCGTGGGTTCAGGGTCTATCCACAGGAGGAAAACCCCTAGTATTATTTTTTTTCTATATATATGCTGTAATAGAAAGTTTCAATTATAGCACATATATATAAATACAAAAAATAACAAAATACTATGGGCTTCCCTCCTGTGTGTATATCAAAGTGCTCATTATAAGGTATTAACAAGGTTGTTTTAACACATAATACACGGAAGATAAGTTTTGCTTTTTCTAAAAGCACTCTATAACATCATTTTGAATATGGACAATGTAATTTATGGTGCTTTTGAAACCAGGGTCTGGATCGGGTTCATGTCGTGGACGATGGCAGGGGTCAGACGCTATGAAGTGGTACTCATTTCCGCGCGTATTATTTTGAATGAAAATTAATCTAGTGCACTTCATGCAGAGAAAACGTTGTCTATAAAGTATAACATTCATTCCCCGTTTTTTGAATGCATTATTTTTTTCTTAGACTGGTTAAAACTTTATTGGATTTTAATTTCGCACCAATAAGTGCAAAAGAAGCAAAAAAAAATGCCTCCATTTTTGAATGAAGTACGCTTACAGTCAGCATGGCTTTATACAATTGTACGACATGAAATGTTCAATGCAGACAACCGAATGTGACACTTTTATGTTAACACAACACTCTTTAATACTGTGTGAGCTATTATTGCATTTACTTGCTTGTACCGTGAAACATCGAATGAACAAACTTACGGGTAAACAGTTAAAAATAAATGAAAGTATTTGTTTATAAGTCGACATAAAATTCTGAAAATGAAAATATCACATAAATTTACAGACAATTTACTTTTTGACTTGTATTACTTTTCAGGATTTATAACCCGTTCGGGAGTCGCTGTTATCGGCTTTATGGCTCTTATGATTACGGACATCTCAACAAGACCATATTGCATGAATGACAAGTTTTCGTTGACGATTTTAACGAATTAAACGATGAAATCCAACCCCCACGTCAATATGATTGTTTAGTTAAAAGCCAATATACTTTGAACTCGTTCTTCTGTATAACAGTAAAAAGGAATATTTCCAATATTTCGATCTCAATTACTTTCGGCATTTTATTATATTGGTTTATGTGTAATTTGTTAGACTGTACTAATAAAAGTTTTTCCGAGATTTAAAATGGTTTTGACGCATTGTATTGAACACAGGTGGTTAGAGTGTGGCTTTGATATAAATTAATAAAACCATCGGTTCGAATGAAAAATAATCAAATTATAACGAAAAATGAATTTATCTGAAAAAACTAATTTCACTGTCAAATATAAATATAACAAGGTATTCAACTCAAAATGACCCGAAAACAGAGCGCATCACTTTTAGCAGTCATAACTTCATCAGTTGTGCAGAGATTTCCATGAACTAGGTCTTATTCAACGCAGAAATGAATTTCCATTCTTGAAACGTACTTATCGTGAAATATGTTTTCAAATGCTAGGTCAAATTGTAAGAAATAACACGATACACAACTTGAATCGGGCCCGATCGATTGCGAGTAGGTCACGTGAGTTGTGTATCGTGTTAACCTGTGAAACATTATTGACATGGTCATCGATCTGCTGCTGATAGACACCTATCCATATGTTATTATATGATACTTATTATTTATAATGGTGCGTACTCAAAATTGTCGCCATATTTTGTTGCATTGTGTTTCAGGAAACCAGTTAATGTCCACATGTGTTCCCATACATTCAAAACTGGCGACAAATCAGCACGGACACGCTGTATCTACTTGGCCTCCGTAAATACGTGAGTGAGCGAGGTCAGATATTTATCTGCCTGTATGCTGGTATTATTTTGTTTAGCCGTGCTTTATAGTATTTTAGTATAAATAGTATATTATAGTATATCAACCGCGTCATTCGATAAATGGTCACATGCCATATGCGACCAGTGTAGCTACATTCAGGAGTTCAGTCAGGAGCTACCCTGTCCCCTTATCAGACCAAGTAACTGTGGATGACATTATAACAGATATTATACTCATAAATGCGCAGGCTTTTCTGGAGTTACTCTAGTCGCATATGACATAAGACATATTTTCGCATGAGACGGCTTATGTGGTCATTCTGTAAATGTAATACATGTATGAAATGTATTGTTGATCGTTTTTTCATCTTGTATTGTCAACTCTTGTTAAAAGGAGATGTAGCGAAGAGTTTGAGTACTGGAAAATTAATGTGAAGAATAAATAATAACGTTTTTATTTTTAAACTAAATAATGTATAAAATTCTTTTGGAAAATATGTGAGTGATTGGGTTTGTTCTTTGTTATTTGTTTTTGTTTTGAATCCTGTCTGGAAGTCCTTTGTAGTATGAGATGGAAATCTTTTTCTTGTATTACGTTTTCGCATGTTAAAAAAGCAAAATTAACATTCTAATGGTTTATGGCATTAAATACCACCGTTTATACTCTATTTTGGTACATAAACAGCAAACAATAATTTTTCATTATTTTTTTTTGCTATATAGCAAATAGTTCCGAGATACAATTAAATAAAACTTATTTTGTATTGATATTACTTTATTAATTAATGTGATCTTGTTATCGTTCGAATTGCGGCAAAGTATGGTAGAAAAACGAACAGCGGAGTTTTTAGATCTTAAAATTTGAACAAGTGCCTTGTTCACAAAACATTAGAGTGTTTATAGAAACTCTATTTTTAGGGGAAAACACTGTCGCCACAGTAATGTCAAATTCCTTGACAGTTACTTCCCTTATTACATTGCGTTTCTAATAAATGTGATCTTGTTATCGTTTGAATTGTGACAAAGTTTGGTAGAAAAACGAATAGCGGAGTTTTGTGATCTTAAAATTTGACCAAGTGCCATTTTCACAAAACATTAGAGTGTTTATAGAAATTTATATACAGTAATGTATCGAACGCTTTAAAAAAAAACACTGTAGCCACAGTAATGTCAAATTCATTGACAGTTACTTCCCTTATTACCTTGCGTTTTTTTACTTAGCCAGGAGATTCGACAAATAAAAGCACACTTCTAATAATTTATTAATAATGCAATGAATACAACACATACAACATATTTCAGACTTACATAAAACAATTTGATACCTCCTGCGAAAGTATAATCCGCTTATTTCCGCTGCTTTTTTGACAGTTAGTACGTACATTTTGATTAAGAAGTATCTTTAATATCTAGTATAGCCATTGTGTTGCTCTATCACAAACTAGATGAAAAAATACTGTTGGAACTATAGAGTTTCCTTTTTATTTTCTTATGGCCGTTCAAGGCTATTGTGCATATGGTAACGTTAAAAGGCAGGCAATATATATTTACTAAATGCAAGGATAAATTATGTTTATATCATTATCTGTTACTATACATGGCCCAATTGTAGAAGAAAGAAACAACCATCAAATACTAAATTTTACATTACAACACCAATATACGTAACCCACAATAAAAGACGCTGGTGACTTTTAATTTCGATTACTTTCTTGACTTTATTGACGCTGAAAAGTCTTTTGTTTTACAAAGTACTTCAAATTGTAATAAGTCAACAGTAATAAATTTGATCAAAGGTATACTACAGTATACTACTACATTATTCAAATGTATATTGCTACCACATATCACGATTAAATTTTAAATCGAATTCTTTCTTTTTAAACAAAACTCTAGATTTTATATTCTTTTATGTTTGGTCATGAGCCATAAAAGCATTTTTGATGAAGCAGAGATAAATGTATATGGTTCATTTTCAATTTAAAATGTAGTAAAATGGAATAAACGTGGCTTCAGGGATGTAACCCACTTAATTTATGGCAATTTTTGGCAAATTGTAGTAAAATATAAATACATAGTAGATTGATAGTGATCTGACAAACACAAATACGCTTTATTCAAATGACGTCATATTCCGTTTGTATTATTACATTGCTCTATTCAACGATCATATGTAGTTGTATTTATATGATACAGTTATGGTTGAAATTGTACTCAAGTGAGGATCAAGAGTTAGGAAATTAGCGGTATAATAAACTTGGATTTTTTTACACGTTTTTTACTTAAATTTAAAAACCTGTGTAATGTTTGTCTTTGGTGACTTTCATTTAGTACACTTTTAAAAATTAAATCACCCATTTGTTTTGTTATTCCATTCTTAGAAGATCAAATACATCATTGTAATGGTAAATTGTATATTCAATGCTGTCGAATGAATATTTAACCTACTGAAGCATGACCATGCGTTTTCCCCCAAACACTTAATATATGGATCCGTACTATTCAATATTTAATTATATTTAAAAGTGGTCGCTCATGAGTAATCATAGTTTGACCTTGAAATAAATTTAAACGCTTGAGTAATTAGGTTTTTATTGTACTTTGTGTTTTCGCGTAGGTTTCATGAATAATCTAAAATTCGTGTACTGTGACACGTCAGAGTGGCCAAGCGGTTAATTCGGACTGCTTTTGTTTCAGACGAACCGAGTTCGAATCTTTTCTGGGTTAAAATTAAAAACATATATAAAAGGTTACTATTATTATTATGTTATTATTTTCTTATTTTCCATTTTTTCCCTGTGAACTGGTGTCTTTACGGGCATATAAAAGCCATTACCCGTGTCAATACAAGTGGCCAGTCGTCATGAAGAGGTACTCACTTGCGGTATTCATATTTTGAATAAAATGGATATATTGTACTTCATTCTAATTGCACTAATGCCATCGACCGTTAAATCTTTTGATTTGGATGTCTTATATGATGTCATTTCATTTCTAATTCGTCATATAAGGAATTTAAATAAATCGGAATGGTATGTGGAGGTAGTTTAGCTTAAACAGCGCAATTCAGTCACTTGCAATTTACAAATTTGACCATCCAACGAGTTTTCACCTATTTTAGTCTGGCTAAATCCCCTCTTAGATGGTGTGTTCAGCTTTTTATTAACTATCTCGAATTTTAAAACGTTAACAATACAGAAACCTATGGGAACAACATAAAACATGTCTTAAACCTTTTCGACTTTAAAGTTTTTCTTGAAACCGGCGGATGACGTTTTTCAGTCAGCATTTATATAGATTATTTGAAATAACTAAACTTTGAATGACGAAAACTGAGGTTAAACGTTAATAGTTTAATCAATTGATATTCAGTTATTTTATACCGTATATACAACGACGACATTGAACTGCTTTTAAATTCACATGTCAAATGAATTAAGATGATCACGTGTCTAGCCAATAGTGACATAAGTTTATGCTCGATTTGCGTGTCAGGTAAAGTTGTTGACGTATCTAATGGTCTTGGTTGTTGTCAATATGGATTAATCAATAGTAACCGTTTGTCGGAAAGAACAAACCATAAGAAACAATTGAATGATTTTGTTTCGACCGCTGTGGCCAAAACATAAGATGTCGATTTATGTTATTTTCAATCATAACATGTACATTATTGCATGTATTTCTGCAATAAAATGAGTATATATATATATTAGACATGAAACTATTAAATATCTAATTTAATCATGCGCGCTTTAATACTGATCAACTTTAACCATAAAGTGCGCGCACATTGTAGTAATTATCCAATAACATGTTGTTTTTTTCACCGAATATGTAATCATTTGGCAAACTTGGATACACATTTTAAAAGAAACCATACAGACCATACTATATTATGTGAAAAAATACACGGTATGTGTAGCTAGTATGCATGCTATATGAACCAAACTTCTAGAGCATTAGAACCGGCAGAGAAATTTACATATTTACAATTTATTTCATGACTCATGCATTTACGCGTATTTATCTGGTATAATTTTTACGGTGTCACCATAAATCACACCCCTGCTCATTTAAAAGAAACTCGATCGAATTTCGCTCGTTGCAGGTAAAAGATTTCAAAAACCAATTGAAAGGTTGAGGAGCAGGTGATTACACGACACGTGCCAAAAATACCAACGTAGTTATAAGAATCATAAGCTCCGAGTGTGATTGTAAAATGACTATCCGTATAATAGTTATCACACTTTCTTTCACATCATCATCTTCTTTATCTTATAAGAATTCAATACTAGCGAAAAGAGCCGGTGTCGGAATCAGGATACACTTCTCGTCGCTTGGAAATAAAAATTAAAGTATTACAAGTATCAAATTTTAACTTCATAACTTTACCTGTGGTTAAAATAAGCTTGTACTTAGCAATCAACTTAAAAAGAAACATGCACTAATATACTTGCCTGAAGATAATATGCTTCGAATATATATTCTGGCTATTTGCATCAATACGTCTGTAATTTACGAAAGCTATATATAACGTTGGTGCTTTTGAGTGACACACCACTAAGAAAGATCAATACTATTATACCGATTCACTTAAATATATTCTTTCTGCGTTTGTTTTCTCGTGCACACAGTAACTACATTTCGCATTAAGAGGATCTCTGTGCAAATATAAACTTTAATGATGAAAGAAACTCTTTAATGATTAAAGAAACTATGCGTTGTTTTGGAACTTTTTGGGAATTTACGTTGACAGAAAAATTGGCTTTGTCTGAAATGTGTACTGATCGGTAAAACTATTTTGCTATAAAGGCTAAACACATGACATACAAATCGATAGCACTGATTTTGTTATACTATTTCCAATGTCACTTCAAATGTTAAACAACAAAGTAATGATGTTCATCACTTATACTGCTTTTGGACTTGCACAAAGGTCATTTCACTGCGGGAAAATTAATTCCGGTTACGCTACCATTCTCAATTACACGGTGACGATGCCTATCGGTGGCCTTTCTGTCAAAATGCTGCCTGTATGTTCATTCTTGGCTGCCTCTCTGCCATAAACAAGAAAATGGATGATCGACATTCACAAAACAGGTAAGAAAATCTAAAATTAAAACCCGTAAACACGTTTGTGCATAAAAAGACTGGTCAATGAATTGAAGCATATATCCAGCTACAGGTGCACAGTATTCCGCAGGTCCAAACACTGATAACAAACTATATCGAAGATGGAATGATGATGAGGTTGGTGGAACAATCGTGCATACATGCCACTTTGATGACTTTTTAAGATAGCTTTTCCCTAATATGTCAAATATCTAGTGTAATTGATTTCATCTTTATGATCAAATCCTTACGTTAATGTACGCTATATAGTAATTTTCATCGATTTTACTTTTAAAATGCCTACTTTCGCTATCGTTGTGGCACGGAAAGCCTCTCGATCGGCTCTTTTTTTCTGGCATGGGAAGCCTTGTCGTCAATTAACACTGGCATGGGAACACTCTCCATTACATTTTAGGCCGTATAGCCGTTCCTCGCAACAATGGGAATGGTGAATTAGAATTTGTTTGTTTTCTACATTGAAAAAAATCCTTCAAATAACTACTTGGCGTTATTCAATCATACGTTTTTTCACAGGCATGTATTTGCTGCTTCTGCACTAACACTGGCCTTAAGAGTCTGTAATTAAAATGTGTTGTTAATTGAATAGTTTCAATTCGCAAAAATCTTAAATTTGTCAGTTTATGATAAACTATAATATTTATTTATGTTTTCATTATAAAATTTAACTCATTTCTTGGATATAGTTATTATCATACGATGGATAATTCATTTGACATCTAATCGTTGCCTTGTATTATATACCGTTACCAAACATCCATCATTTGCATGATATTCAATCATATGCAATATTCGCATGTATCACAAATTGCTAACCTTTATTGCAGTCGTATTGCACCTTATTTCTTCATAATTGTACAGTGATGATTTTATTAAGCCTCCATGTTGGGTGATTTTCCGACGTATATGATCCAAATACATGGTCATAAAAATGTATTTGAAACCACTGAGACTTTGCAAAATAGAACAGTTACGGTATCAACAATCACGGAACTTAAATTTGAATATAAAAAACGGTACGCACGTCTATTTCAAAGCCGTGGTCTGGATCAAATTCATCTAGTGAACGATAGAAGAGGTCAGTCGCCATGAAGACCAACTTATATTTATTTATTAACCAATAATATAGCATTCAACTTGTCTTACGAATGAATATACAGAAAGTAAAAGCTTTTTACATTGCGTTGAATAAAATGCAATTCTACTATTTGCTAACAATCAATTCGTTTTGAACGTTAATTTGATTTTGTAAATTCAAAAGCTTTTATAAATTTTACATTGTCAACATGGAAATAATAACTAGAATGAAACGACCTAAATGATATATGTGTATTATAAAGAAAATATCGACTCATAATAAACTATTCTTAAATTAACCATTTACTTATTTGGTATTGTCGTTTTACTTGTATTCGCCATTATGAACAATAAGCGAAACATATTGTAGCGAAAACGTGAGTGCATGATTTAACGTTTCTCAAAGAACCTTTCACTGAACAAAATGTTTTATTGTGCATGATCTTTACACGTTAGCGAATTATGATAACCCAGAGTGTATTTATTGTTAAGACCTACAACGGGATGAATATATATTTTTGAGAATACAAATCAGAAAAATTATGACACATATCGGATTATAGTACGTCTCGAAATGTAGTACGAACATGACTGTATCTTCATAAAATCCAAAATTTAACAACATGTTTGACACAACAATGTATTGGTATAAGTAATCTACCTTCTTTAAAAGACGGTTACTGTCGCTTCATATCCCTTACCAGATACCGCCCTTGCAACACTGTGTTGCCACAATTCAAAGGTAAACGACAATTCGTTGAAGAAAACAGTATATAGAAAATAGTTATTAATATTGTCATGGGTATACAACATAAAACATTTATGGAAAACATCTTGTTGTATCCTGAGAACGTATAATTTAACAATTTACGAACAATTCGTTCTGGTATAGTTGTATATACATGGCTGCTTCACAAGTAAGAACGTAAGGTTAGAGTGCTGCTTATGTTTTAATATAGATCTCCATTTATGAGTATACAAAAAACCCCACATTAAATGGACCAAACAAACATTGTGGAGTGTATATTCACATAAAACGCACTGAAATGTTCGAGATTTGTCGCTTCTTAACTTGTTATTTGTTTAGTTCGGCGAACTAAGTCTGTAATGCCGTTTATTTACAGCACTTCAGACTGTAATAAGTCAACTGTATAAAATCTCATCAAAGGTTTACTGTGTTGATTTCATACTACACATCACAACAAAAGGTTAATATTATTCAGGGAATTTATAACATGCACTTGTCAAATAATAAACGCGAACTTTACGATTTTGTCTGATTAAGTTGGTCACGAATTTCCCCAAATTGTCAAACATTTCAAAAAGTATAAAGACCTAGATTTTCCTTTCAACTTATGTTTACCATATCATTTACGAAACGGAAGAAGATATCAAACTCGTATTTTTGTGTTGATTTTTTAAATAAATGGTATAGAGTAAAATACCACAGCACCGTTTCACGCAACGATATGTCATCTTTCTCGACAATACTACATGTAATAATGACGTCGGCTCAGAATTGATATGTTCTGAAGTATTCAGTGGTCATAACCGCGTGAGTTTTAATTGTATTTGGTTAACTGACATCAATACACAAAACATTTCAATCTTTTTATGTCATGATATATTACATGTTGTTTAAAGATGATGAAGTGGTATGATACTGGTGATTGTGATCGGCAGCGATAATCTTATGTGGTTTGCTTGCTTCATGCATGTGTTCGTGTGATCGTTTCGAAGTTTATGAGTTCCTTCTGCGACTAAAGCTGCATAATTTGAGAACTCGAAGTGTTTCCAAGTATCCTACTTAATTTACTTACGGGATTCACGAAAGTTGGGAAGAACGTTATATATTTCTGCATTTAGCAGCAATTTGTGTTCTAATGAGAGGCATCTTAAATTGTAAAGTTCTTGTACTGTTGAGAGAAATCCGAAGGAAACCCAACCTCTCCGCTTATGTGACCACTTACCTATCTCACATACGACAAGGACTTGGATTGAAATCAGTTGCCTAGTTGCCTAGGTTTGAAGTGCTTTTACGGATTTACAAACCACTAACCGGACAGCCGGGTTGTTATTTAAACAAGGATATGTAATTAGTTCAGTTATACAAGTATAAATCTGCTCTCCTATTTTGCTTCGGGAAAACGTCAACTACCCTTAGAATATGAAACAAGTACACTTTTTAACAATGCACTTTCGTGGATGCAGGGTCTATCAGAGTCCCGATTGTAAGGTATGCACACGATTGTTGAAACACATTATACACGGAAGATAAGTTGTGCGTTTTCTAAAAGCACTCTATAGCATCATTTTGAATATGGGAAATATAATTTATGGTGCTTTTGGAGCCATGGTCTGGATCGGGTTCATCTAGAGGACGATGGAAGAGATCAGACGCTATGAAGTGGTACTCATTTCCGCGCGTATTATTTTGAATGATTATAAACCTAGTGCACTTCATGAAAAGGAAACGATGTCCATAAAATATAACATTTATTCCCCGTTTCCATTTTTTAATGCATAATGTTTTTCTTGGACTGGTTAAAACTTTATTTGATTATATTTTTTACCAATAAGTGCAAAAGAAGCAACACAGAAACAAATGCCTCCTTTTTTGAATGAAGTACATTAACAGTCAGCATGGCTTTATATAATTTTACGACACGAAATATTCAATGCAGACAAACAACCGAATGCACCATTTTAAGGTTCAAATAAAACTCTTTAATACTGAGTGAAAACTGAATTTACTTGCCTGTAAAATTACACATCGAATGAACAAACTTACGGGTAAACAGTTATTTAAATTTATGCTTGATGTGCGCGTTTGCACCAGTTGTTGGTGTAACTCATAGACTATGTATTGTCAGACTGGATTAAAACACAATATAAAGTAGTGTTGAATGCAGATATTGAGCGAGGCTTAGAAACTTAAACCACAAGCATTGGCGACCCAATCGTTCTGCACTGATATGGTAGCAATTTTCACAACCAACACGATCACCTATATAATATGAGATAAACCTGTCATAAAATGATTTCAACAAATATTGAAACTTGACATTTTGACCATAAAACAAAGTACTTTAAGTAACTTTAAACATTTTCAGGTAAACGCGTGTACTTTAATATAGATGAATTGAAAACATAAACAAAACATCTGACAACATGTAAGCGGTAAAACAACATACATGTCTATGTTTTTATCTTGTTTTTGAGTAATATATTATTTTAATATGGTCAATTTAAATCCTTTATATTATGGTTGGAAAAAATGCACCGCAAAAACATATTTGAATCGATGAGCCCGCTTCGACTCTGGAGAGTTTAATTGTTAATACTAGTTTAGATGCTATTTAATATTATATAATATATATATTGTTGAACACTGAAAATAACTTTATATGTGAATTATACACGGCGTGTGTAAGTTGCCAGTTAAAAACTTGCTTATTATTATGACATGTGTATATACCTACAATTTTAGGTTAATTTTTAGAACAACAATTGAGCATAATAGTAACTTTGGCTAAAGTAAATAAAATATTAATATGAACACTTACTAAAATTACTCAAATTAATCAATCATGTAATAGAACCACGCTTTGAGGGAGAAAACGAAGATCACTTTTTTCAGTTGGTGTCATGAATCAAAGCAAATAATGACTCAAACCATTTGCGTGGGTTAATCTTGTATGTTTTACTTTGGCTTACATTAATCAAACTACGAGATCAAACGAATATGGATCGCATTTGTCTCAGCGAAGGTAAGATATGCTTATAAACAATTTACAATTTGAGGCGTCTGGTGATTACACGGCAGGTGCCAAATATAACAAAGAAGGGATAAATATAACCAAGGCTCTTTGCTTCTTCTGCCAGAAATGTGTATGTAACAGTAAACATTTGGTTTTGGATGGAACCAAATCTAAAACCAGATTATACCCGAGTGTGATTCGATTATAACAGAGTGTATTTTATATTCACTCGAAAAATATAAGGTTCGATGTGCGTAATTTACACTTTATTGTATTGACATTTATGAGACTGTTAAGCAACAGAATCATACACATTAAATATGATCACATGGTTATACACGATACACGAACACTGTTTGCTCAAATAAATAGTCTGCCGAAGAAATGTAATTAAGATACTTTTTATCATGTAAGAATGTATGCGTGTTGATATGTTTGAATAAATAATTCCGAACGTCGTCGACTGAAAACAAGCTATGCAGAATTGCAATGCTGTTAATTTAACACACTGTTTCCAGGGTGCAGGATATCTGACTTTGCGGGGTTCAGAGATAAATATATATGGTTAATTTTCAATTTTAATTGTAGTAAAATGAAGAAAACGTGGCTTCAGGGATGTAAACTGCTTAAATTATGGCAAAGTGTAGTAAAATACAAATACATATAGATTGGTAGTCTACTGAAAAACACAAATACGCTTTATACAATTCAAAATGAAGTCATATACCGTTTGTGTTATTACATTGTTCAAACGATCATATGTAGGTATATTTATATGATATACTTATGGTTTAAATTGTACCTGAGTGAGGATCAAGAGTTAGGAAATGAACGGAATAATTAACTTGGAATTTTTTTACTTGCATTTAAAAACCTGCGTAATGTTTGTCTTGGGTGACTTTTATTAAATACATTGTTTTTATTAAATTACTCATTTATCTTGTTATTCCATGCTAAGAGGATCAAATACATCATTGTAATGGTAAATGGTATATTCAATGCTGTCGAATGAATGTTTTAATCTACTGAGGCATGACCATGCGTTTTCCCCCAAAACACTGAATATTTGGATCCGTACTATTCGAAACTATACGAAACCGTGCTGTTACAGGGACTTGTTCACATATTGAAGAATTCAAAGAAACAAATGTGTTTTTAAATATAGCAAACTATACACGGACATATATTTAAAAGTGGTCGTTTATGAGTAATGATAGTTTTAAATTGAGAAAAAATGAAACGATTGAGTAATCGAGTTTTTATTGTTCTTTGTGTTTTCGCGTAGATTTCATGAATAATCTACAATACGTGTACTGTGACACGCCAGAGTGGCCAAGCGGTTAATGCGGTCTGATTTTGTTCCAGACGACCCGAGTTCGAATCTTGTTTGGGTTAAAATTATAACCATATATAAAAGTTATTATTATAATAATGTAATTATTTTCTTATTTTCCATTTTCCCCTGTAAACTTGTATTTAAGGTCATATAAAAGTCATTACCCGTGTTGGAATCGTCTAGTAGACAATACAAGTGGCAAGTCGTCATGAAGAGGTACTCATTTCCGGTATTCATATTTTGAATAAAATGGATTTAGTGTACTTCATTCTAATACATTAATGCCATTGACCGTTATACATTTTGATTTGGATGTCTTATAAGCTGTCATTTCTTTTTTATTTCCTCATATTAGGACTTAAGATAAATCGGAATCGTATTGGGAGGGGCATTAGCTTACACAGTGCAATTCTGTCACTTACAAGTCACAAATTTGACCATCCAACGAGTTTTACGAAACAAATTCACACTGAGCTGTCCCTTCCACCTCCTTACGTATTTTAGTCTGGCTAAATCCCCTCTTATATGGTGTGTTCAGTTCTTGAGAAACTGAGTTGAATTTAAAAACGTTAACACTACAGAAACCTATTAGAACAACATAAAACATGTCTTAAAAGCTTTTCGACTTCATAGTTTTTCTTGATATCGGCTGATGGCGTTTTCAGTCAGCATTTATATAGATTATTCGAAATCACTAAACTTTGAATGATGACAACTGAGGTTAAACGTTAATAGTTTAGTCAATTGATATTCAGTTGTTTTATACCGTATTTACAACGACGACATTGAACTGCTTTTAAATTCACATGTCAAATGAATTAAGCTGATCACGTGTCTAGCCAATAGTGAAATAAGTTTATGCTCGATTTGCGTGTCAGTTAAAGTTGTTGACGTATCTAGTGGCCTTGGTTGTTGTCATTATGGATTAATCAATGTTAACCGTTTGTCGGAAAGAACAAAGCATAAGAAACAATTGAATAATTTTGTTTCGACCGCTGTGGCCAAAACATTGGATGTCTATTAATGTTATTTTCAATCATAACATGTACATAATTACATAATTGTATGCATTTCTGCAATAAAATGAGTATATAGATATTTTAAACATGATGTTTAGCTATTATATATCTGATTTAATCATGCACGCTTTAATAATGATCAGCTTAAACCATAAAGTTCGAGCTAGTTGTAATATTTATCCAATAACATGTATTTATTTCACCGAATATATAATCATTTTGCAAACGTGGATACACGTTTTAAAACAGACCATACTACACTATGCGAAAACATACACGGTGTTTGTAGCTAGTGTGTATGCTATATGAAGTAAACTTCTAGAGCATTAGAACCAGCAGAGAAATTTACATATTTGCAATTGATTTCATGACTCAGACATTTACGCGTGTTAATCTGGTTTAATTTTTTACTTTGTCACCATAAATCACACCCCTGCTCGTTTAAAAAGAAACTCGAACGAATTTCGCTCGTTGAATTCACATACGTACTTAACTATTAATTATCCAACACCTACGGGTTCGAAACCCAAATTTTCTTTTGTTTGTAGACAATATATTGTTTAAATAACCATTATGTTACTGACCCTCTACTGGAGAATTTTCACATAACAACCACTTTCCCAATTGATCTACTATGATTTATCGTATATAATACTGTTTGTTTGATATCTGTGTAATTATTTTATACATATGCTCACATGTTATTACAAAATGTCATTGTTTTGTAACCTGTGAAAACAAATAAAGTTCTGTTCTGTTCTGTTCTGGTAAGTGATTCCAATAACCAGTTTAAAGGTTGAGGCCTCAGGTGATTACACGGTCAAAATTATCAACGTAGTGATAAGAATAACAAGCTAATTTGAACCAGAAATGAGATCATTACAGGTATCAATTGCTTAAGACGATAGCTTAAAACACGAGTGAGATTGTAAAATGACTATTCATAAAATGGTTATCACACTTTCTTTCACACTATCATCTACTTTATCTTATAAGAATTCAATACTAGCGAAAAGAGCCGGTGTCGGAAACGGGATACACTTCTCGTTGCTTAGGAATAAAAATTTAAGAATTACAAGTAATTTTGGGGTATCAATATTAAACTTCATATTGACGTGTGGTTTAAATAAACTTTGATTTAGCAATTAACTTAAAAATAAGCATGCACTACTATACTTTTCTCAAGATAATCTGCATAGAATATATGTTCTGTCTATTCCCCGGACATCAATACGTCTGTCATATACGAAAGCTATATATGCTTGTATATTGTAGCAATATATATATTGTAGAAAAACAAACATAATATTCTTATTCCGGCAGACCACGCACTAGGTGCTTTTGAGTGACACACCAATTAGAAAGATAAATACTTTTATACGGAATCACTTAAATATATTCTTTCTGCGTTTTTTTCTCATGCACATAGTAACAACATTTCGCATCAAGAGCATCTTCATGCATATATAAGAGTAAATGATTAAAGAAACTATGTGTTGTTTTGGAACTTGTTGTAATTTACGTTAACAGAAATATTGTGCTGACTGGCTTGGTCTGTAACTTGTATAGATCGGTAAAAACTATTTTGTATTAAAGGTTAAACAAATGATATACACATCGATAGCACCGATATTTTTATACTTATTCCCATGTGACTTCAAATGTTTTACATGATAATCATCACTTATACAGCCTTTGGTCTTGCACAGAGATTTTTCCCCTGCGGGGACAATAATTCCGGTTACGCTACCAATGGAAAATGGTTGTTTTCTACAATGAAAAAACAACAACTTAATAATAACTTGGCATTATTCAATCATACGTTTTTATCACGGGCATGCATTTGCTTCTGCACTGATACTGGTCTTACATAGTCGATAATTAAACATGTGTTGTTAATTGAATAGTTTGAATAAGTAAAAATAACTTATATCTTAAGTTTAAAACTAAAATTTAAAACACACTATAATCTTTATTTATGATTTCATAATAATATTTAAATCCTTTCTTTCATATAGTCATTGTCATACAATGGATAATTCATTTCACATCTAATCGTGTCTTGTATTATGTACCAATACCAAACATCCATCATTTGCAAGACGTTCAATCATATTCAATATTCGCATGTATCACACATTGCTAACCTTTATTGCACTCGTCTTGCACCATATACCATATTTCTTCACAATTGTTACAGTGATGATTGCATTAAACATGCATTTATAGTTTGGCTGATTGTCCGACGTATATGAAGCATATACATGGTCATAAAAATATATTTGAAACCTTTGAGACTTTGCAACATATATCAGTATCGTTATCACGGAACTTCAATTTAAATATCACAAACGGTAAGCACGTCTCTTTCAAAGCCATGGTATCGATAGGGTTCATCTAGCAAACAATGGAAGAGGTCTGTCGCCATGAAGAAAAATTCATTTCCGACTTTGTATAGAAAATAGAAATACTCTTGCTTTCAACTTGGCTAACAGTTGACTATACAGAAAGTAAACGCTTTTCACATTGCGTTGAATATAATGCATGTCTACTATTTGCTGACAAATAATTCGTTTTGAACGTTACGTTTGATTCACTGAATGCGAAGGCGTCTGCTTTTATAAATTTAAAATTGTCAAAACAGAAATCAATAAATGTAATGAATCGACCAAAGTAATAAACGTGTATTTAAAAGAAAATATCAATTATAATAAGATATGCTTAAATTAACCATTTTCTTATTTGAAATTGTCGTTTTACCTGTAATCACAATCACGAACAATAAGCGCAACATTGTGTAGCGAAAACGTGTGTGTATGAATTTACGACTATTTAGAGGACCTTTCACTGAACAAAATGTTTCATATTGTATGATCCTTTCATGTAACAGTATGATGATATCTCAGGTTGAATTTATTGTTGTGGCCTACAACGGGATGAATATATATTTTTGAGAACATAAATACGATATTTTATGACAAATATCGGAGCATAGTACGTCTGAAAATGTAGTACGAGCATGACCGTATCTTTACAAAAGCGACATGTAACAACATTTTTGACGCAGCAATGTACTAATATGAGAAATTTAGCTCTTTAAAGAGGGTTACTGTCGCTTCATATCCCTTACCAGTTACTGCCCTTGCAACACGGTGTTGCCACAGTTTAAAGGTAAACGACAATTAGTTGAAGGGAACAGTATACAGAAAAATAGTTACAAATATTGTCATGGTCTTTACAACATGAAACACTTATGGAAAACGGATTGTTGTATCCTGAGAACGTATAATTTAACAATTTACAAAAAAAGCGTTCTTTTATAGTCATATATACATGACTGCTTCACAAGTAAAAACGTAAGGTTAGGATGCTGCTTATGTTTTAATATAGTTCTCTATTCATAATAATACAATAAAAACAAAAAATGGACCAAACAAACATCGTGTACTGTATATTCACATAAAACGCATTAAAGATTAACGAGATTTGTCGCTTCTTAACTTGTTCATTGTTTTCTTGGGCGCACAAAATCTGTAATGCCGTTTATTTACAGCACTTCAAACTGTAATAAGTCAACTGAATAAAATTTGTTCAAAGGTCTACTGTGTTGATTTCATACCACACGTCACAACAAAAGATTAATATTATCCAGGGAATTTACTACATGGACTTGTCATATAATAAACGCGAACTTAATGATTTTGTCTCATTTAAGTGCGGTCACGAATTTCCCCAAATTGTCAAAAATTTCAAAAATTATAAAGACCTAGATATTCCTTTAAACTTATGTTAACCATATCATTCACAAAACGGAAGAAGATATCAAACTCGTATATCTTTTTTTATTTTTTTTTAGATTAATGGTATCCAGTAAAATACTACAGCAAATCTGGACCGTTTCAATCGACGATTTGTCATCTTTGTCGACAATACTACATGTATTGATGACGTCAGCTCTGAATCGATATGTTCTGAACTCTGAAGTATTCAGTGGCCATAACCGCGTCAGTTTTAATTGTTTTTCTTTAAATGATATCAAAAGACAAAACATGGCAATGTCATGATACCTTACCTGTTGTTTAAAGAGAATGAAGTCGTATAATAATGGTGGGATCATCGGCGGTAATCTTGTGTGGTTTGCTTTCTTTATGCATGTGGTCGTGTCTGTGTTTCGAAGTTTATGAGTTCCTCCTGCGACTAAGGCTGCATAATTTGAGAACTCAAAGTGTTTCCCAGAATCATACCCAATTAACTTACTAGATTCACGAAAGTTGGGAAGAACGTTAAATATTTCTGCATTTAGCAGCAATTTGTGTTCTAATGAGAGGCATCTTATATTGTAAAGGTTTAGCGCTGTTTGGAGAAATCCGGAGGAAACCCCAGCTCTCCGCTAATGTGACCACCTACCCAGCTCACATACGACGGGGAACTGGGATTGAAATCAGTTGCCTAGGTTAGAAGTGCATTTACAGCTTTTACAAACCACTCAACGGACAGCCGGCTTGATTGTTATTTAAACAATGATCTGTAATTAGTTCAGTTTTACAAGTACAAATCCTATTATGCTACGGGAAAACGTAAACTACCCTTAAATTATAAAACAAGTACACTTTTTACCAGTGCACTTTCGTGGGTTCAGGGTCTATCAAAGTCCCCATTGTAAGGTATGCAGAAGGTTGTTGCAACACATTATACACGGAAGATAAGTTTTGCGTTTTCTAAAAGCACTCTATAACATCATTTTGTATATGGACATTGTAATTAATGGCGCTTTTGAAGCCATGGTCTGGATCGGGTTCATCTTGTGGACGATGGAAGAAGTCAGACGCTATGAAGTGTTACTCATTTCCGCGCGTATTATTTTGAATGAAAACGAATCTTGTGAACTTCAAAAGGAAACGATTTCTATAAAATATATCATTCATTCCCTGTTTCCATTTTTTGACTGTATTATATTTTTTTTAAATGGTTAAACATGTATTGGGTTTTAATTTTTTACCAATAACGGCAAAAAATGCAAAAAAAAAACAAAAAAAAAATGTCTCCGTTTTTGATTGAAGTACGTTTACAGTCAGCATGAATTTATATATCATTTTACGACACGAAATATTCAATGCAGACAACCAACCGAATGCACCATGTTAAGGTTAACATAAAACTCTTTAATACTGTTTGAGCTATAACTGCTCAACCTGCTATTTACTTGCCTGTAAAATGACACATCGAATGAACATTACGAGAAAACAGTTATTAAAATGTATGCTCGATGTGCGCGTTTGTAACAGTTGTTTGTGTAACTAATAGAATATGTGTTGCCAGACTGGATTTATACAAAATATAAAGTAGTGTTGAATGCAGATATTGAGCGAGGCTTAGAAAACTTAAAGGGGCCTTTTCACAGATTTTGGCATTTTTTTAACTTATTCATTAAATGCTTTATATTGATAAATGTTAACATTGGATCGTAAAAGCTCCAGTAAAAAATCAAGAAAAAAAATAAAAAAAGGAAAAGAACATTGCCCGTAGCAGGTTTCGAACCAGTGACCCCTGGAGTCCTGCCAGAGTCCTGAAGTAAAAACGCTTTAGCCTACTGAGCTATTCCGCCGAGTACACATTGTTGACGTATTTTATACATTATATAAGCAATCTTCGTAGTTTCACAAAATTTAACGACAAAAACAGAACTCTCCAAATTATTCAATCGTTTCGCGTTGCAACGCTTTATAATTTTTAGGTTTTAAAATCGTCAAAAGATGCATATAATGGCTATATTAGAGCATGGTTAATGTTCAGTATTACTGTTTCCTCACAAATATCATAACTGAAACGAAAACTTACGAATCTGAAACAATTTTTTTCAATTTTGTCAATTTACCAAAGCGTGAAAAGATCCCTTTAAACCACAATCGTTCCGCAAAGATAATCAACTAATTGTAACTAATTTTCACAACAAACACAATACACGTGACAACATGTAAGCGGTTACACAACATACATGTCCATGTTTTTATTTTGTTTGATGAGTTGTATATCATTTATATATTGTCATTTTAAATCCTTTATATTATGGTTGGAAAAAATGCACCACAAACACATATTTGCATCAATGTGCCCGCTCCAAGTATGGAGTGTTTAATTGTTAATACAAGATTAGATGCTATTTAATAATGTTGCTGAACACTGAACATAACTTTATATGTGAATTATACATGACTTGTGTAAATAGCCAGTAAATATATACACACGCATAAAGGATTACATGATACAAACTTATATAATTTAATTTATATAATATAAGAATTGCTTATTATTTTGATATGTGTATATACCTACAATTTTCGGTTAACTTTTAGATTAACAAATGCGCATATTAGTAACATTGGCGAAAGTAAATAAAATAGTAATATGAACACTAACTAATTTCACTCAAATTAATCAATCATGTAAGTAGAACCACGCTTTCAGGGGGAAAACGAAGTTCACTATTTTAACCATTTGCGTGGGTTAATCTGGTTTGTTTTACTTTGGCTTACATTAATCAAACTTGTCTCAGCGAAGGTTAGATATGCTTATAAACAATTTACAATTTCAGGCGTCTGGTGATTACACGACAGGTGCCAAATATAACAACGAAGGGATAAATATAACCACGGCTCTTTGCTTCTTCTGCCAGAAATGTCTATGTAACAGTAAACATTTGTTTTTGGATGAAACCAAATCAAATACCAGATTATACCCGAGTGTGATTCGACTACAACTGTGTGTATTTTATACTCACTCAAAAAATGTAAGGTATGATGTGCGTAATTTACACGTGATCGTATTGACATGTTTGAGACTGATAAGCAACCGAATGATACACATTAATAATGATCATATAGTAATACACGATACATGAACACTTTTTGCTCTTATAAAAAGTCTGCCGTAGAAATGTAATTAAGTTTATATCATGTAATCATGTATGCGTGTTTATATATTTGAATTAATAATTCCGAACATCGCCGACTGAAAACAAGCCATGCAGAATTGCAATGCTGTTAATTTAACACACTGTATCCAAGGTGCAGGATCACCTTACTTTGCAGGCTTCATAATTGAACGTTAATAGATGTAAACACATCGGTATGTGGTGCTTTTCTTCAAATTACTTTTTAAAACAATGTTTCTTAAGAATTTTAACTAATGCATAAAAGACAGTTTAATGCTGCTCATGGCAATGTGAAATCAGAATTGCTTTCTGTGTTCTCGGCCAAAAATTCAATGTGTAACGCAATCATAAACACGGTTTGGGACCGATTTCAGACATATTCAATGGTTTATTCTTAAATCTTAAAGGGTCATTTTCACGATTTGGTAAATTGCCAAAATTAGAAAAAAAATGTTTCAGATTCGCAAATTTTCGTTGTAGTCATGATATTTGTGAAGAAACGGTAATACTGAACATTTACCATGCTCTTAAATATCCATTATATGCATCTTTTGACGATTTAAAAACCTAAAAATTATAAAGCGTTGCAACGCGAAACGATTGAATAACTTGGAGAGTTATGTTCTAACGATGTGTTTACATTCTGCTCAGCCCATTGTGGAAACCCATGTGAACCCCGTTCACCCTGCACCCCGTATCAGCAATACACAGTAGTCAAACGTTAACATGTATTTTGAAAAGTGACGTACATAACAAGGGAACAGTTTCTTGCTGAGCTTCAACATGTATAAAATGTTTAAATTTAGTTATAAAACGAATTGTGCAAAATAAATAGTATAATGCGTATCGTGGTTAAAAGAACGCGCTGCATGAACTTGCATTAATTGTTATTCAGGTTCAATCTGTGCCATCTCGCATATGCAAATCCATGACGACACTATTCGCTTACATTGTTTAGTCTGTTTCAGGATAACTGTTAAACGAAATTTTAAATTCAAAGGGGATGTGTTGACTTCAAATGAATTGAGAACAACCTCGATATTTACAACTCTATCGCAATAATGCATACGTATATTTTTCATGAGAGCAGTAAACACTTAATACTAAAATTGTTTATTGAAAGTTAACCAACACCTTTTCACATGCTACTTATAATATAGTTTCATGAATGCCACATTAAATAAAAGCAAATATAAAGATATTTCTATACATCGTGAATACTCTTTAGAAACCAATCTCAACAAGAGGATCTTCATGCAAATATTTAATTTCGTATTTCAATGAAAATAATGTGCTGTTAACGCGAAAATATTTTGTTAACTGAAATTGTCTGTAATTTGTATTGATCGGTATAATCTATTTTGTATTAATTGTTAAACAAAGGACAACACGATCGATAGCGGTGACATTTTTATGCTTAAAACATATGTCAGTTGAAAAGTTTGGCGTATCTAATGGATAGTACTAGTGATGAAGTTCGTCACCTATACTGCTTTTTGACATGCACAGATGTAATTTCCCTGTGGTGACATCAATTCTGTTTTAGCTGCCAGTCTTTTTGAACTGCCGGTGGTTTCTAGTATGAAAAGTTACAGTAAACATAATTTGTATTGTAAACAGTTATATTTTTATCATCGATTCGTTGTTTCTCTTTACATCACATTGGGTTTGGAAAACAGTATAAATCACACATGTTGACATGACCGCATTCACAAACATATCCTTTTAACATAAGAAATCCATGAAAATGACTGCAAAATGATTGCTAAGGCTAAAAAGTGACTTGATTTTACATTTCATTATTCATAGCAAATGACAACGTTATTATATAACTTGGGTGCCATATAAGCCCAGTATAAAACATCTCGCGTATTAATGTCAAATAGTAACTCCGAATCCTCCATATAGTGTGCAAGATGCTGTACTCTTCTGAACCCCAAAACATGTCATTTTAAATCCCTGAATAACACAAAAGTGTTATCATTATTTGCATAAATATTTATGCGCACCTCAGCTGGAAACTAAAATAAACTTAATAATTTAAATGCGCATTGTATTCTTACTCACTCAAGCGGAAGTTACTCCATGACATAAACATACGTTAGAGTACAATTCAATTCAATAGTTTATTTGCATATATGGCCTCCGGCCCAAACACAATATATACATCATCAAAATAATAATAGCATGTGGTTATGGTCATAACAATATTAAATGAGTATGATAATATGAACATTATTATCTGAACATTTCCATCAACTGATCTCTTTCTTTAAATGAGTTATATATATATATATATATATATATATATATATATATATATATATATATACATAGCAATGTTTCGTATTAACTTTTCATTTTCAGTAGACATCAAATCATAGAATTTCTCAACAGTTGGATGTTGAAAATAGTACAATTGTATATACATAGAACGAAGATAAGCTTACAGAGGACATATCAACATAAAATGATACTCATCTTCGATTAGTGTTTCACAATATATGCATACACGAAATTCTTTATCTATATTAAAATGTCTTCCCTTTTCTTCATGAGGTTGTGTGATGAACTTCGGAAATGTGCAAAACATTGTCTAAACTTGTTAATATCTATAATAGTTATATACTTTTCCACTTCATAACACTGTTTAAACATTATATAATGGCACAATTTGCTATTCTCTCTACACCTAGCATTCCAATTTTGCAAAGCTTGATCTTTCAGCTTTTGTTCATATTGTAATAAAAAAGTTTAGGGTTTATAGCATTTTGCTCTTCCCAGACATAACCAAAACCATTTCTATATAAGTTTAGCCTAACATCACTAGCCCAGTTCTTGAAGCCTACATTATCAAAGTACATAAGCATTTAATAGAATAGTCTGGGTTATCTATATCGAGGTAGATTAAATAATCGTAACCAATATTTAATACAACGTTTAGATGAATAGATATGCACAGGGAATCTACCGCTATCTACCAGAATGGCATCATTATATGCTGTTTTATTTACATTCAAAACTCTTTTACATGCATATATTTGCAATGATTCTATACAATGTGGGTGTTTTAGACCCCATAATTCTGAGCCATATAACATTACAGATGAAATCATCGAGTCAAATATCTTGAAAAGAGTTTTAAATGGCAAACAGGATACATGTTGAAAATAGTTTAAAATACATATAAGAACCTTCTTAGCCTTGGTAGACATAGTCTCAGCCATTTTGTACATAGACAGTCTATTTGAAAAATATATACCAGCATATGTAAAACCATTAACAATATCTAGTCGACTGTAATTGTATGTCCATTTCCCTCTACTTGTTAATTGGCCACCACGTTTAAACACAAGTATTTTGGTTTTTGCAATATTAACTGTAAGCTTGTTTTGTGTACAAAATTCATATATTTTTTTTAAATTGTTTTTGCAATCCAACAACAATATCAGCAATTAGGGCTATATCATCAGCAATCATAAACATGAATATTTCAGCAGTATCAGGGAATAATTGGATTCCTCTGGTAGTATTATTGTTTAACATAATATACAATTCATTGATGAACATTGCAAATAAAATTGGGCTTAAGCTACACCCTTGACGAAGTCCAACAGGACATGCAAAGGTATCAGATACTCCTTCATCTGATCGAACACATACTTTAACAGATGAATAAATTTGCTGAATAGCTTCATACAAATGACTTTTGACACTATTTTGTTTTAGAACATTATACAAAATACCCCGATTTACTGAATCAAAGGCTTTCTGGAATTCTATGAAAGCTACATATACAGATCTACCTTTCATGCGTATATATTTATTAACAATGGAATATAAGATAAAAGCATTATCCACAGTTGTATATCAAGCTCTAAATGCAGCTTGAGCTTCTGAAAGCCTACTGTATGCTTCAATATAAAATGGCATTCTTTTAGTAATGATTGCAATGTATACTTTACTAAATACATCTAACAAAGATATACCCCTGTAATTATTTGGATTATTTAGACCAACTTTTTGTGTAAGGGTATGATAACTGACTTTGCCCGACTATCTGGAAATTCACCTCGTGTAAAGAGCCTCTGAAACAATTTACGTATATAAGGTAATAATGCGCTAGCGCCATAAATTAATTGTTGGGGTATAATATTGCCTCTATGTGCTTTTTTCATATTAAGTGATTTGATACCCTCTACTATTTCTTCATCTGTAATATCAGAATTGAATATAATCTGTTCAATTTCATCAAAAAGCATGTTTACATCAAAATTATTATCAAAATTTTCATATCTGCCCTCTTCAGTACTATCATTCGAAAATAATGTGTTAAAGTGTTCAAACCATTTGTCCAGAGATATATCAGCTTCCGATTTTGGTTTGCTTAAAGGGACCGTCAACCACGAATGTCGAAAAAAGAAAAGTTCTAAAATAACGTACTATTTTTACAATTTTTGGTTTATATTGATTAAAATTTCGCGACTGGTATATTACATTACTTGAAAAAAGTTAATATTTTAAGTATATTCGGTAATACAATTTTGCGATGTGAAATCGAAAGTACATCGCGAAAATAGATGACATAACGATATACACACTAAATAACGCAAGTAGAATGATCATTATATATATATAATATATTCAATTCACTACGCATGCACAATTTGCATTCATGGGTTTACCACGTGACGATGATGATCAATCTAATGGCGTTATTTATAGTTAACTGGTATAGTTACCTGGTAGACATACTCAGTAAAATTTATTACCGAATATACTGAAAATATGAAAAATTAACAACTATTTTCAAGTAATGTAATATTCAAGTCGCGATATTTTAATCAATATAAACTAATAATTTTGAAAAAATACTGTATTTACAACTTTTCTTTTCTTCGTCGTCGTGGTTGACAGTACCTTTAAAACCTTTTTAATTTCACACCAAAACTTTCGTGGATCATTTACAGAACTTTCTACATTTTGCATATACTTTTTATTAAATTACAAACGTTTTTGTTTGCATACGTTTTTATATTTACATTTACTCTTTATATAGTCGTTCAAATTTTGATTAGACCTCTGAGACCTTAACCTTTTTAACAGTTTTCTAGTGGTTAGTTTTGCAATTTTACATTCTCGGTCAAACCATTCATTTTTCAACTTTAGCTTTTTTCTTTTTACCTTTTGAAACTGAACACTATTATGTCCAATAGCTGCTTCAAACTCGTATCAAACTGTATTTATATCAGTGTTCTGATCTGATAACATTGTAACTAAGGTGCTAAAACTACCTTTAAGAATATTTTCTGACAAACAATTTAAATAATCTTCACAGTTATCATTTTTCAAATCGCAAAAAAGGAATTCATTTCTCAAGTTATTTATCTTGCTACTATGCAGTTTTGTTTTTATCCCAAGGGATATAGGCAAATGGCTACTTTCTGTGTTAGGTTGTATTTCGAACATTGTAACAAGGTCATAAATATTTCTCGACACAATAAAATAATCTATAATACTACAGCCATTTTGATTAATAAATGTAAAGCCGTCATTTCCAACACCATTTACAATATAGCATGAAAACACTATTCAAAAATCTAGCAGTTCATATCCAAATTTATTTGTTTTGGTATCCTGAGAAATCCTATCAACTTCTTTATCATTATCAAAAATAACATTTTATTCTTTTAGCTCTGGAATATTATCAGAACAAGTTGTTTAATCACTGAGACTAGCTGTTCGGGCATTAAAGTCTCCACTTAGCTCTAAATCTAGCAAATTATTTTCAATTAAAAGCTGTTCCAGTTGTTGTAACCCTGACATAGTTAAATTTGCATAAAAGGGTGAGGCTTCAGGAGGAAAATATAAAGACACAAAAAGTACATCTCTTTCTAAGGAAAACAAGGACTTGTCTATAACTAGCATCAAACCAAAACTAAATTCATGACATACACGTTTGAAAAAATTCGATATAGAGTTCTTCACAAAAACTGTTACTCCACCAATTGGTCTTCCACCTACAAGTGACCGTTTGGCTTCACATGAAAAAAATAGTATAATTCAAAACATAATTGTTACAGTATTCCGAGTCACAATCCCAAGTTTCTTGAACGCTAATAACATCAATTTTTTGTAAAGTATCAATAATACCATATTACAACAGTTTTTACTTTAGCCCTTCAACATTCCAAGATAAAAAGTTAATAATTCCAGTCAAATGTGTAGGGCTTTGGCCATCATCCTATTTTCGAAAAACCGCTGTCTCTTCCTCAGTTGTACCTGCCTCTATATCTGCTTCAGACTCCTCTCGATTCTTCTCCCCAAACCTCCGTGCTATCTTAAATACCCTCGAATTACCATGAAAACCGTTATCTGATTTCTTAGGATCAGGTTTAATGGTCACAAGTTTACCATTTATATAGTATCCAACTAGGCCTATTAACCTTGCTTCTTTAATCTGCTTCCTTTGAAGGAATGACAAGTCATTTGACACCCTAATACCCTTTCTTCTAAACGCGTCTCTGAATTTGATAATCTCAAACTTACCATCACTATTTCGAAATTTGGCTATAATCATTCTTGGTTCCTCATCCTTTCTTTCACCTACTCTTTTAGCACTTATCAAATAATTCTCATCAAACAAATCAGGTGTACCGATAACATCGAACACGTTCTCAACTATAACAGACTTCAAGGGTTTAATATCAGACTCGTTTTCATCAAGGCCAAATATTCGTAATGAAGATTTTAGTCGTTTTGATTCTATTAAGTTAAACTCTATCTTCATATTCGCAAGTCGTTCCTCCTTTTGGTCATCAGCAATAGACATCAGTATTGAGTATCTCTTGTCTATGTTCTAGGCAATCAACATTTAATTTTATAGTATCTATTTCTTCTCTCAGGAACCCTATTTCTTTCTGAACACAATTAACTTGATGTCTAACACCTTTTATTTCATTCTTAATTTCTGTAATAGCCTGAAGAATTAACCGTGTATTTTCATCTGAACTTGGATCGGGACAAGGAGTACAATTTATAGCAATGATACTGTGGAAACGTTTACTTGTAATTGAAGAGACAGTCAGCGAAATAATACGTCCATATACTCCAAACAATATAAATACATGAATAATAGAAAAGAAAGTATTTTATTCCACCATCCTATACGCAATGAACGAGTTAAAACCCCAACTGATACATTTTCGTGTATTCAACACTGTTTGATGCAGAAAAGGCTCGCAGTGACGTCATTTTTATAAATTTTCATGACATCATTTGATGTTGTATTTTGATGCTATCCGTGTTCTTTGCTAAAGAAAGAAGACAGAAATAATTGGAACATTATGGGATAAATAGATAGTCAGATCTGTGTTGATCACGAAAACCTGAACTACTCGCAAATAGTCGGGTTTAAGTTTTCGAAGATACGCTAAGGAAACTTATCTGTTATCAGCTCTTATTTAACTACTATTTTCAATTTATCTTGTATACACGCAGCTTGTTACCGTTCCTCTGGGTTTTATCTCTTGTTGTACCAGAATAATAGAGAAGTGTTAAAGGAAACAATTTGGTTTTTGAAAGTATATCAATCAAATATGAGTTTATAAGCAGATGCTATTTGACGATTCGCACGCCATACAGTATATAGTTTTGTCCAGATCAAACACTCTTGGAAAGTGTGAAACATGAATTTGTTTATTTTATTTATAAGGAAGTAATTTCAAATAATCAGCTGCCCAAGTTACCGATATCAATCTGTGTATATTACGAACAAAATAAAATGAAATAAGATATTTTCTTTCTTTTCTAATTCTTAATATCAACAAAGAAATGTATGCGGTCTAATATCATGAAATACGCGCAGATGTCGCCGTTATACAGAGCAAATATAGAAGAAATGTTTTCAGGACAGAAAATAAATAATATTGATTTTCTTAATTGCTATAAATAGTCTTAAATGGAATAAGAAGTTTGAATACATTACACGTATGTATAATTTAAATGTATAAGATTTCCTTCCTATTTAATCATCTCAAGGGTGCAGACTTTGTTATAGTTGCATATAAGACATTTGTTTCACCTATGCACCAGGGTTTAATCCCCGTTCCCGGTTCATGTAAGTTTAGTTGGTTGTCACCGTGTCGGAGAGGTGGGGTCTCCTTCGGATGCTCCGGCCCCCACCATAAACAGCACAAGACACATCAAAATTTTAGCCAAAAAAAAGAACACGAACAGCTGGCCGTTACAGCTTTAAATCAAAACTTTTCCAACTTTCGTAGGTCTATTCATTTAAATAGAAAAAAGTGCTAGGACGCAATCTGGAACAAAACATAATACATCCTCATGCGTGAAATGACCTTATGAACTTCACTGTTTAAATGATAATATCAAATTCCTTGCGTTGAACTTATGATATGGGTTCTATTCAAATATTTAATATCTATTCTATGCGTGGTACAATATGTCACATAAGCAAACATCCAATATTTGCAGAATGTTCGTATCTTATTCTATATTTGCTAATACAACAAGTTTTATATCAGAGGAACCCGTCTTGTTAATTTTTCCGTGTCATATATTAAAATGTTCTGGTGTTATTAAATACCAATGTTTATTTAGTCTGACCGACCGACGTATTAATACTGTCTTGAAAAACACCCATTCGGGTTAAAATTACCCAAAATTTGCATCTCGAGTACCATCAACAAGTTGTAATACAACAATTAGCATAGACATGGCATATCATCTTCTGGTTCAAAATTTAGAGCCCTTACTAGATTTGCTCGTATAACTGGGGCACAGTTGAATATACTGGCGTGAGATTTATATCTGTGTGCTGTAAAACATTTCAAGTGTATTCAGTTCGAGATTAAAACAATATCGCTAAGACATGCACACATTTAAGAAAATATTTTGTATTTATTTCACCATATATACATGTTTACCACATAGTTCAAATACTAATTAAATGGTAATTAATTAATATAATTAAATAAGCATTTTATGTGCCATTTGCTTGTATAAGATACGATAATATTATTTTCTTGATGTACAAGGATTGTTGTAAGTTGATCATTCAATGCATCGGTAAATCTGTAAGATCTCGCTCGTCAGTATTCAAATAAATAGGCTGGCAGATGCTCTCAAATCGAGGGCGCTGATATGACTGCTATATCTGAGAGGAATAGAGCCACGGACTTGATCAGTATTGGTTTTGAAACAGGTGAACGATATGGTTGTATCTGCCCACAGAGACCGTTAGATGTGTGGATTGCAGGATTCTGCAAATGAATGAAATATTGGCTTTGATTATTGCATTAACGTGGATATGATGAAATTACTATAATGCATAAGGACGAGCTGTTGCTTAGCGCGGTATAATCTGCAAATTTGATGGCGACGGTGTTAAGCCAAATGATACTGATTACATTTGCAAAATGTAATACACAATGCCTGCTGGATGATGTAAGTGTGGATTTGGAATATTGACATTAACAAACATCACCGTAGTTTTCTATCAAACTTTTTTTTACTGAAATTGCACAAATAATAACATGAAACAGGAAAGGAACAGCCAAAGCATCTTCTAACGACGGGATATTAACATTGCAGGTAATGCTTGATTTAAAAATAAATATATTATTAATAAAAAAACGACAAAAACAACCACCACCACCACCACCACCACCACCACCACCACCACCACCACCACCACCACCACCACCACCACCACCACCACCACCACCACCACCACCACCACCACTACCACCACCACCACCACCACCACCACTACCACCGCCGTCGCCGCCGCAGCCGCCACTCACCTAACAACAACAACAGCATCAAGCACCACAATCGCGACCACAATCGCAACCACAATCGCCAGAAACACCACCACCACCACCCCAACGCCGCCTCCACCACCACAACCACCAACACCACCACCACCACCACCAAAAACAATATAACAACACCGCCGTCAACGCAACCGCCTCCACCACCACCACCACCCACACCACCACCATCACCACCACCACCATTTACCATCACCACCACCACATCAACAACAACAACACGCTAAACCATAACTACTCCTATTACTGTTACTACAACAATTACTATTTCCACTATAACTACCATCATTACTAGAACAATAACTACATCTACAACAACAACAATTTGTACTTACGATTCTACTTGTTTTCTTGTGATTATTAAACTGTCGACGTCGAAACCGTTTGCCTAAATAAGAATATTCCGCTTTCTTTTTTATTTAAAAAAGGCCATATTATAATTTGGAAATAAAGGTTTGTAAAATATATTCTCCATCACTTTCAGTAGAGCATACTGTCAAAAAACCTAGCTCATAGGTCAGAATAATCGATGACATCGAGAACGAATGGCAGGTTTATTTTCTAAAATAAATGATGCAATTGTCCATTGGACTAATTTATTGTAGTTGAAAGTTGTTTACAAGTGTGTACACTGAGGAAAATGTGCGTTGTATCCGAGAAATAAAAAAAAACCCAGATACAAATAAAAGGCGTCCTCTGTATAGATCGCCAACAATCATTTAGTATGCAAATAATTTGATGTATTATTTAATTTAAATTTGTGTTTAAAACATATGTTCTATTGTGATCTAGTACACGAATGATTTAATTGGTGAGAAAGTATGATCCCAAATCCAGGAAGTAATCTATTAAAAACATGATGGAAATCAAAAAACCGTATTTAATCTAACTTAAGCATGAGTAAATATCATAAGAAGGAAATGAAGCATTCACACAAACCGAGCGATATTTGCCCATTTGTTTGCATGCGACAATAGTTGCAGAGTAGACTTGTCAGAATATTCACGTTGGCAAATGTGGTTAGATAAATATCAAATTGGGCGACATTGATCTTAATCTTTTCAAAGCTTTTAACACTTAACGTGCTTGATTTGTTTATTTTTGTCGAACGCGTTTTTTTTTTACTGTTCACGCAGTGGATCTATAACGAAATTAACTTTAAAAACAAAAAGCTTAAGTTATATTAAGAATTCTACACAATTTGATAAACATATAAAAAAAATAAGATTAACCCTTGAATAAAAAAAACAACTAATGTTAGAAAAAAGGCACAATTATTGATGCTACATTTATGTAAGGAAGTAATAACAAAATACGTTTAAGTAAAAAGTTATTAGGATAACGGATGATTTGACAGTGTAATGTTTATTCAATACCACACGATTTAGCCACAAGTAATGTGTTGTGCCAATAAGCTTACACTTAATTACATTACTGATTTTATCCTAAGGACCTTGCATCATTTTTTGTAACAGAGAACTGGTGTTCTATACATTTATTAATAACTCGGATTTGAAATTACTTAACTAATAGCACCGACTGTATTTTTTTATCTGCTGTAACAAAACACTTAAAATTAAACGATGTTGTATAAAACGGGTCTTCATAGACAGATATTATATATATTTTCTTTTGTTGATTGCAACATGTTTGTGCATATAAACGCATTCTACAAAATTTTGATTGCTCATGTTTTATTTATACTCGACAGCATATGACCTTAATTATGACACAAATCAGACAAAACCTTTTTATTTAAGGGAACAGATAATTTGTTAATACAATTGTTTAATTTCAGTTTAGTTTATTATTACATATCTTGATAAATGTTATTGCTATTTTGGTGTATGTGTTGCTAACAAAAAATCGGTTCTAATATAAAACATTGTTGACAAATCTGCCTTAATGTCCTGAAAATCTATGGTGGTGTCATTCAAAGAAACGTAATGCGTAAAAGGTCAGTCTTTTATATGATCTGATAGAAAAATATCTGTGAGTGCTGAGTTGATTACTTTTAATTAATGATTAATGATAGATGCCTGAAGGGAACGCTGGCTGAATAAAGTCATAAATCAGTACTGAACTATCCCTTATTACATTTCATGGAAATTTGGAATCGCAAATGTGACAATAATCATCATGAGTTTTGAAGGCTTTTCAATGGAAGCGATTTCAACTAATCCCTCTTGGTTTAACATATTTGATAACCATTTCGCTTGATGTATATCTAAATGAAACATTAGTGTTTATAAGTTAGTATACTGGAAATAAGAGCAATATCTTTCAATAAATATTTCATTTGAATTATGCATTCACGTGCCGTTAAACATTCAGTAATTTTTTTTAATCTATTTTGTTAAATAAAAAAAATGACCGCGTTTTTTTATGAATATTGGTTTAGATGAAAGTTGATGTTGTGTCTATATCTTCAATTTATAAGTTATCGACTGATGTATATCTAAATGAAGTATTAGCTGTGCAAATTTCTCTATTGTAAACAATGTTTGCCGTTTGTTTATTTTCGTAAAAGAATTGATCGTTAAACAAACAATTTCTTTCGTGCTATGCATATATGTGCTGTCCAAAACTTTTGTAGGATTATTTGAAATCCATTTGGTAAAATAAGTGTTTTGACTGCATTTTTAATGTTTGATGAATATCTCTGTTGTATCTATATCTTCATTTTATTAATTTACGGTTACATTACACATATATGTTAAAGATGTTTGTTTTCTGTATTGTATTACTATTGAACATATAATTATGTACTCCCGAATATTAGTAGTCACACCATTTTAATGTACTTAGTCTATCTTTTTGTATTTGTATTATACAACTTGCCAGTTAGTTTGAAAATATTGTGAACATTAAAAGCTTTAGATTGTTTTAACAACGTCCGAACTAATTGCTGATATGGTAATTGTGATAACGATAGTATACTGATTTCTTTCAATCGTCATTAGATTGGTATATCAGTAAACCACGATTTCCAAAATCCAAAATCTTATGATCGTGTTTTGGGTCATCTAAATTCCGAAGATGTGTACATGCACAACATCTGAGATATGGAACACGCAATATTTAACCACTGTGAGTCGCTGACAATCACCCTTCATGTCATAAAGTGAAACTCTAGAGTTCTACAGTATATCTAAAGAGGTTTCACTTTATGATATGAGGGATGATTTCAGCGGCTCGCGGTGGTTAAATAATGTTGACAATGACAGTGATAATAAAGGGGAATTGCCTTTTAACAGCATTGATTATCTTGGCAAGTCTAGAGCAAAGACATTCCATCAGTCGTTCACGGTATCTAAGTAAGTTTGGCAAAAGTTGGATAGACATTAAAATGCGGTTAAGACATAATTATTAGTCTATGTAAATTTCATAAACATTTTTTTCGAAATATTTTTAAGCAGGATATTTTATTCAATTTTTTATAATCCAACGTGTAAGTCCATCATTGAAATACAAACAATACGATCGTGTAGTCTGATACTGACTTATATTTTAATAGTGTAATTAATTTTAAACTAAGTTCATTTGCAGAAGGTTGCTACAACACTAAACGTAATTTGAAATATTAAAGATTC